>NW_016158678.1:80657-101060 GCF_001687245.7 Rhagoletis zephyria
TACAGAAATAAGCCAGCAACTATTCCAGCTTTGGAAGACAACATTTCCGAAGAAATTCGGGCTATTCCGGCCGAAATGCTCGAAAAAGTTGCCCAAAATTGGACTTTCCGAATGGACCACCTAAGACGCAGCCGCGGTCAACATTTAAATGAAATTATCTTCAAAAAGTAAATGTCATGGACCAATCTAACGTTTCAAATAAAGAACCGATGAGATTTTGCAAATTTTATGCGTTATCAAGCTCTTAAAAAATCACCCGTTACATACTCCAAAAAATTCTGAAAAATCTCAATAAAAAGTTGAAAATTTAGTTGAAACTTTGCAATTTTTTATAATTTTTGAACAAAGTTTGAAATGTGGATTTATATGATGTTTGTTATAGAATGAGGTAGTTTTTCATAAAAACTAATACATATTAAATAAACAAAATAAAAATATCCAAAATTGATCAAAACGTTGCTTCTTCATTTAGCTGATCACAATGTAAGTCATTGTAATTTAAATTTCGTATTTGGAACTCAAAAATTTCAAATACAAAAGAATTATTCCAACTAAATAATACAGACCGTAACTCACATAATTGATCGCATGGTGATTTTTTACAATATTTACCACATTTTTCATAATAAATTGTTGCCGATTTTTTTTTATAAAAGTTTATTTTATAACATAAAAAAACATGTAATCCAAATTTCAAACTTTATTTACAATCTGCGAAAATTAGACAAATTTTCATCTAAACTTCCTACTTTTTAACCATAATGCTTAGACTTTCTTTCGGTATGCAGTTTTATAGCCCATTTTATTTTAGTATACCAAGATGCAAGTTTGAAGTACCTATGAATTACTGTTGATTTTGGAAATTTTGTAAAATTTTCGTCTTGGGAATTTTTTTTTGCACTTGTATCTTGTTATACTAAAATAAAATAGGCTATAAAACTGCATACCGAAAAAAGGTCTAGACATTATGGTTAAAAAGTTTAAAGTTTAGATGAAAATTTGTTTAATTTTCCAATATTGTGAACAAAGGTTGAAATTGGATCAAGATGATTTTTGTTATCGTATAAAATAGCTTTTTATAAAAAAATATCGGAAACAAATTTTTATAACAATAACCACAATCCGGTGCATATTGTCTTGCATGTCCATATTTTTGTGCATTTGCAAATTTTATTGTTCTAAATGTACACAATACAACAGTATTTGCAGATGCACCGAAATATTCATATGCAAGACCATACCCACAATCCGGTGCATATATTACCCTTGGTAAATATTGTAAAATATCACCATGTGAACAATTATGTGAGTTACTGTATGCATCTTACTTACATATACGTAATACATATTTATGTATACAGATATTTTTCAAAGTGATTAATTAAATATATTGATCAATTCAGTAATTTTTGTAATTATGGACAAAATCATTCTGAAACTTCCAAAAAAGTTAAAGTTAAAAAGTAAAAGTTTTAAGGTATGCGTTTTTATAGGGAAATTTTCAAAGATTAGTTTGATTTCTTATTTTGAAAATGCTTCTCCTTGTAAATCCGACTTTTGGCTTTCTTGAAACCGCTCTTTATTTCCGATTTATACTCATCAGGGGTGGTGATATTTCTTGCGCACGCTTCTGCAATAGGAATCAAATTAAAAGGATGCATTAATATTTAAGTGATATTAAAAACCAATAACCATACATACTGTAAAAAATGTTGTTTATCTTTGTATGCTCTTTCTGATTTCTTATTTTGAAAACCATCAAAATTATAGCTTTGTATTATATTAGGTCCAAGCAGGTGATGCAAATTTTTGGCTAGGCCTCCTTTTTTTTGTAACGCGGCCGACAGTAGCGATCTGTAACACCAAGAAAATCAAAAATTAGTTACTTACTAAAATTAAAATTAAAAATAAAAATTGTTTAGAGTTAAAAAACAAAAAATTGGTATGCAGTTTTATAGCCTATTAAGTTTTACTATGATAAAGTACAAGTTTGAAGTTGCTCAAACATCCCATTGATTTTGATAATTTTTTTGTTTGCTGTCAGTGTCACGCATTTTCTTTCGTACAAATGATGTTCGCCAGCAAAAACATTTATCGAAAATTAACGAGATTTTTAGCAACCTCAAACATGTACTTTGTTTTACTAAAATTTTATAGACTATTTTTTTTAGAAACTCTAATGAAGAAGTTTAAAACTTTGATGTAACTTTGTTGCATTTTTTTAATTTTTAGATTTATATGGTTTTCGTTTTATAATGAACTTTAATATGATAAAAAATTAATTAGATTAAACGAACAAAAGAAAAATAGTCAAAATCGGTCGTTATCTACAGCTCATTATCTAACAAAAACCATATAAGTGCAAATTTCAAACTTAAAAGACAAATTACAAAAAAAATGTAAACCTAACAAGATTTTTATTCAGAATTTTCAGAAAAACTCTAAGTAAATATTAGCTTAATAAAGTGCAAGTTTCAAGTGGCTAATACGTAACACTGTCAGCGAAAAAAAATATCCAAAATCAAAGCAAATTCTTTGCTACATGAAACTTGCACTATGTTAAGCTAGAATTTAAAGGGCCATAAAACTGCATACTAATAATTTTTCTTCAAATTCTTAATAAAAAGGTTGTTGTAAAATTTTATTGAATCAACTTATTTGTTTTCTCCGTTCCTTGTATACATGCCTCCTATCTATTTTATGAATCCNTTTGAATCAACTTATTTCTTTTCTCCGTTCCTTGTATACATGCCTCCTATCTATTTTATGAATCCTTTACTTACCAATTCATTCTCGTCCACATTTTCAATGTTTTATAAATTTATTAACTCCTCTTCCGTCTCAATAGGAAACATCTTCCTCAAGTTGTCATTTTCTTTGCGAGATACAAGTTGGCGAAGGCAAATACTAATGGAAGCAAGTTCTCCCATTATCAGTTCGTTCTGCTTATTTATTGTTTCTTCGAGCTTGTCTATTCTAGATTTTAAACCTGAAAGGAGAAACATATAGAATTTATTACAGATTTAAAGATAAATTATTAAGTGAATAAGTTACCGTTAATTTGCTCATCAACTTGTACGGGCGGTTCCGAAGAGTTTTCCGTCACATTTATAGCTTGAAATGCTTTCCTTTTGAAAGTGTTTTTCAACATTGTCTTAAAGCTAAATATAGTTAGTAAATAATTATTAACAATTTAGATTTTTTTATAACTATGTAAAAGAGGAATCAGCAAATATCTATTATCTATTGATAAATACATCATTTTAGATTGTATATTATCTAACATGAAGATTTCTTTTTTAAGGCTTCTTTCATAAATATCACCTGTACATATACCCAAAAGTTATTTTATTTCAAAAAAGTTATTTAGGTTTGTGAGAATCACACCTTCGAATCTATTTTCTTCTAAAAAGCTTAGAATTTTAACAACTCCAAAAGGCTTTATACAACACAAATTATCTGGCAATTTTGTGCTTAAGAACATTTTATCATTTTGAAAGCTTAAAATTTTCCCTATTCTGTTTCTTTTGAAGCCAGTAGGAATTGATCTTTGTTTGAGGTCTGTATCGATAAATTTGTTATGCACTTGCTGTAAAATGTTCGAAGGCCTTCGAATACTCTTTTTGAGCTATTGCATAAAATTTTCGAAATCGTAAGCTCTAAAATTTGGAAGAATACCCATATTCTCTACACTCTTTCTCAGGTGAAGCAAATTATGCACATTGAAAGTCACACTGGATTCGCCAAATAAAAAAGGAAAATTTTGTACAAAAAGTTTGAGCATTTCATCAGCAGCATCCAAGTTGAAACTAAAGTTTGTAGGGGTTGAAAGTAATCGATAAGCTACACTAATTAGCAGGTACTGATAATACATATCGTCGCTCACAACATTTTTCAACACAACTAATCCTGTATATAGGACGAATTGTCGAAATTCAGTTGCTTTCCATCTGCGAATTTCATGAACACCTCGAGGTTTTCTCTGAAATTCCCTGGGAATGAATGGACTCAACGCAACCAATTTTGTCGAAATTAAATTTTTTGAGCAACCCCAAGATTTTCTGTTGTTTTGCCCATTAAAATAGAGACAATAAGCTTTCGTACAACACCAAGATCCAATCGGAAATTGGCCATTTGACCATTTGAATTCCAATCATCTCTAGCTCGCTTTGCTTATTTTGATGAAAGGCTTTATGAAAATGTTTTTGTTTTCTTTCTGAAAAATCCCTATCTGTCCTTAAATCCCCCACGGATGTGCTAAAGACGGTCACATTGTTTATTCTGGTACCTCTTTGATAGCATTTTGCGCATCCAACGAGTGCATTGTGGCCGACAACGTCATACATGAAGGATCGAGCGGGCGCATCGCATATAAATGCCCTTAAGATGACCTCAAAATGTCTGTCATTAATCACGATTCCATTTTATTGCTACTCCTTCAACTAGAAAAAATAAAATCATGAAGAAAAAGATCGACATTATATGGCTTTTCTTTACCCAGATAAGACCCTATTAAGAATACTCGAATGCTTTCAATATTTACAAATCTGCCAATTATGGGCCACAAGCTTTGGGCACTGCTTTTAAAAAGTGGTAGTCCATCTACACCCACATAAAAAATAATCTTATTTTCCTTTGGTAAAAGATGATGCGGGATTTTCCTAAGTTGCATTGTTAAACCTAAATGGCAATAGCTGCCCGGTGACACAGTTCTCAATACTAAACTGCAAGGTCTGTTTTTGTTTCTTAAAAGCGTTCTTATATCGATAGGAACGGCCAAACCCTCCGAGTTAAGTATTTTTAGCAAGGCATTTGCACATGATCGGGTGGGATTATACTCGCGAAGCCACTCAACTAATTTGTTTTGCAAAGCAACTTTACCCTCATCTTCACCTGGTACATCTCCACTAACAGGCATTTCACTAAAGCATAAAGGATTGCATTCAACATTGCTGAATTGCTGCTCAGAAACACACACTGAATCACTGCCTANGCCACTAACATATGTATGTATTTTGGCCTAAATGCGAGCATAATTGAATATGACGTCGGCATCACACTAAAAAACAAAATTTTTCATTCAAACAATTTCAAAATAATTGGTAGAGATGATCGATAGTCCTACTAAACTATCGATATTTTTGATAGTATAAGAAAAAACTATCAATGAGTATTGATAGTCTAAAAAAATTGAAACTATCGATACTATCGATAGTTTGACAACTCTACCTCCGAGTTAAGTATTTTCAGCAAGGCATTTGCACATGATCGGGTGGGATTATACTCGCGAAGCCCCTCAACTAATTTATTTTGCAAAGCAACTTTACCCTCATCTTCACCTGGTACATCTCCACTAACAGGCATTTCACTAAAGCATAAAGGATTGTATTCAATATTGCTGAATTGCTCCTCAGAAACACACACTGAATCACTGCCTAAAAACTCACTCTGGCACAGGCGCAACTTATTCACAAGTTTCTCTTTTTCTTTCTTAATCTTTCGATTAAGATTTCTTTTGCTGCATCCCCTTTCACACATTGTTAATTACCTCTTTGTTTCAAAATTCCTTCAGAATGTTAATTACTTTTGCAATTTTTATATTATTTGTGAATATCTTTGCAATTTCTTCTCAATTCGTCACTTTAATTTCACAACTGCAAGCTAGAGGTGGGTAACTCAACTCAGATTTGAGTTATTGAGTTGTTTTCCATCACAGTGTATACAGTGTGCCTTGCAGTGTGCCAAGTAATGACATTTAATTTTTCTGTGTTTTTTTAAACATGTGTTATCTTAGGGTTAATTGAAATAAACAACTAACACAAACACATCAGTTCGTGTATGAATTGTCAAATATGGATATTGTCATTACTTGGCACACTGTCTACACCATAAGTGAATCGGTAGCTCAGACTCCCTGTCCAAAATAATGTAACTCAGTAACTCAGTTGATGTCCTAGGGCTCACATGATGCAATTGAATCATAGTGGCTCATATTTGTCCGTATAACCCTCTCACTTCGCCACAGTGTTTAGCATGGCAAAGTCTTGCATTTTGTTTTTACACAAGGCGAATTTATACAAGGTGACGGCTAGAATACAACAACAACCACCACATGCATTTTGTATTACGGGTGTTATGTCAAATCTCAATTCTGGCAACATAGCGTACATCAAAGTAAAGGTATTTTTATGCACTTTTTAAAAATAGTATTTTTGCATATTGTTAATTACGTATTNGTTACGTATTTTTTTAGAAAAACGTACATTTTTATAAAAAAAAATGGTTATAATTTCGTTTTTTTTTAGTTTTTCTCGAAATATGTATGCAAGATATATAAAGATGTGCATATCAAATAAAAGATATATCAATTACCTTTCAAACCATATCCACATTTTGAAATAGTTTTCGAAATACAAATGAAAATATTTAAAATTTTACCTTTACCCTCCCCTAACACCACCTCTATTAATTTGCACCAAAAGTATTGTACACCTTTCAAATCAGTAGAAGGGAGCTGACCACGCCCACTTTAAATATTTATTTTATCTCAACGGCCGCTATACCGCACTTATGCCTCAAAACGAGTCTACGATACGAATGAGTGTAACATACAAAGAGTCAAATGAGTTAGTTGAAAGGGCTGACTCCTGAAAGAGAGTTGGAGTCATTGAGTCAACTCCTACAAATTTGCTGAGTTACCCACCCTTACTGCAAGCACAAAAATCTGCCTATGCAGCTTCTCAGGAAGGGTTTTTTGAAGGGCATCAAAAGGAAACATGCTGACAGGCCTCCTATGAGAAGCCCTACGAGAAGGCCTTCGTTTGAGAAGCCCTTTTGCAAATGCCAACTGGGCATGTTCGTCTCGGCGATGTTTATATATAGGTTAGTACATGCAAAGAGTTGCCACCTGGTAAAAACTAAAATATAGTTAAGTTAACTGAATTACTACAATATGGGTACCAATTGAGATGGTTTTGAAAGGCTTCATTTCTAAACAACATGTGGCAGGGTTACCACCTGTTTAAAAATGAAATTCAACTTTAACTAAGGGAATAACAGACAAATTATCTGTTTTTTTATGTTGCTCAAAAATTTGTTTTTATTGTTAAAATGCGTATGGACTTCCTTGAGATATAAGTTACAAAGAAAATAATGGAAATAACCAATTTTATCTTGTAAAGCAATGGATAATAAACGTGTAATTGAATTCTAAAACAAAATATGTGTTAAAAACTATTTTAGGATGACGATGAGTGCCAAGATTCTTCATCGGACCCTTCTTCCTCTTCTGAAGACTCTCCAGACTTCGTGTCATCCTTAGTTGGTTCAGCTGGCAGCAACATATCGATTTCTTCCTTTGAAAAGGGTTTGGTTGCTTTTTTTGGCTTTGGTCTGAAACTACTAATGAGTGGATCAGAGCTTAGGAGTAACCTGTTCAACACGACCAGATCGCGGCTGTTGCATACCTTTGGGAATTGAAAATATTCCTTGTAGCCATGTTACGTTACTTAAAAAAAAATTCTTCTTTTCCACGGGCTTTTATCCACCTTTGTATAAACTGTGCTTTTAGTTGTGAAAATTTGTGCTTTATATCTCTTATTTGTTCATCGGAGAAGATGTCAGATGATAATATATCATTTTGAAGAAACTTTATTTTGTTCTCAAAATTCATAGAATTTTGTCGATGCATCTTATCAAATAAATATTTTCGAGTTACTACTCTATAGCAGGAACCAGCTGGTGACTCTAAAGCAAAGGAAATACTTAAAAATAACAAAATATGTATGGAAACGAATTTTTTTTTAGATCTATCTTAATTATTGGTCATAAAAAGCTCATCGGTAGCTATCGGAAGCTAATTTTTGTGCAGTATACTATCAAAGCCCCATTCTATAGAACGCAACTAGTAATGTAACGTGGAAATGCGTGGAATTATAACTAAAAGCTTACGGTTTACAAAGTAATGAATAAATAATCACTAAAAAATATAATATATCCGATTACTGATATTATTACTTAGATTAAATTTTGCTAAATCGAAACTATTTAAAATAAATGTAGATGTACCTGTGTCTTCAGACTTCATAACAATTTTTAATTGTATAATGATCACAATAATAATAATCACTTTTGAACGCAACTGTTTCACAATGAATGTCGTAAAATAAAACGTGCACTATCACAAACTGACAAGTTCCGACTGAGATACTCCGTCAAAGCGGCGTAATAAGTTCGGGGTAGGGGTTGCCTATTGTTCCGCAACTATTCAACTGTGGCAGGTAGTATTTTTTTTGTTCCTACGATAAGTTTAAAAAGATAGATGCGCTGTGAAGACTCCCTAATTTGTTTTTAACCGACTTCAAAAAAAAGGAGAAAGGTTATCAATTCCTGGAAATATTTTGTCTCTATGTATGCATAACTTTGGACCAGGTCAACCGATTTCTATAATTCTTTTTTTTAAAGAAAAGGTGTTACCTCACAGGTGGTCCCATATGAGCTTGGTTTAAATCCGATCATCGCATCATGAAGGAATTAACGATAATCCTAAATCTTTGTATGCGAATTGAAGTCGGTTTTGTTTTTGGCTTAAAAATTACTTGTTTTATTTCAGAATGAAAAATAGGGGTATATTTTTTTCGGTATGGGGTGGCGACATTAAAATTCGGGCCTTACTTTTTCACATGTAATTTTAGACCACACTAATTTACACGCATGTATATTTATGGCGTGTATTTATTTTGTTATTGTAAATAATATAATTCAAATCCAAGTCTTCTCGCTTTCAATGAAACACAATTACAAGTTTTTGTTGAAAGTGAAAATTGTCAGCAAAAATTTTACACATACATATTTCTTCGGTTGAGTCCTGCATGGCTTTGAAACCAAACAAAATTTAGCCGTAATAAGATGGCCAAAAGTTGGCTATTTTAGTAGTCGACTACGAAATTTCCGACAGGGTATATACCAGGGATGTTAATTTTTCCGCTTTTTACGATCCCGGGATTTTCGAGATCGAGGATTAGTCCCGGGATTTGGGTATTCATTACTTTTCAACAACTTAAATCGAAACAAGTAAGAAAGTCTAAGTTCGGGCGGAGCCGAACATTAAATACCCGGCGCAAGCATTAAATATATGTTTTCCACCTTTCCGAAAGCTACCGCTACATGATAAGCCGGGGTGTATACATTTTAAGTAAATTAGCGTCCTTAAATTTCGAAATATTGAAATTTCAANTGAATTATCTTCAGTAGTAACTAAAATGTCGCAGTTTTCGTATTTTTTAAAATTACCGTTATATGGGAGGTAGGCGTGGTTATTGTCCGATTTCGCCCATTTTCAATACCATCCGTCCTACGCCCAAAAGAAGTTCACGTACCAAGTTTCGTTAAGATATCTCAATTTTTACTCGAGTTATCGTGTGCACAGGCGGACGGACGGACGGACGGACGGACGGACGGACAGACAGTCACCGCTTAATCGATTTCTCTTTTTATTCGGATCATTTATGTATACATTTGTCTATATCAATCTCGATTCGTTTTGCCTGTTACAAACAACCGTTATGTGAACAAAGTTATAATACCCTTGTGCACAAGTGCGCTCGGGTATAAAAATTGCTTCTATCTCTCCTACCATAAAATAAATAATAAATAAATATGTTTGAAATCTACTTTTTTATTAAAATAGGCGTTATTATTGTTTCTCTCTGACGTCAGGATTTATTTTAAAGGACTTTGTAATTTCAAAGATATGATTAATTCCAAAAATTATTTCAAAAGTTAAATGCAATGTAAAATAAAAATATGGGTACCAAATGAAAGAGGAAATCACCTTAGAATTTAAGGAATTAAAATTTGTTGGATTCATAATGACGAATAGGTAAATTTTTAACCTGATAAAGTTAGAAGGAAGAAATTCGTCGAAAAAAGTCCTTAAGATATAATTTTTTCTAAAGCAAATATTGCGGAATTTCAAGGATAAAATTTTAAGAGGACATTTTCAATATTTACTAGTCCTCATGTACCAAAATATTTAATCTAATGAAATTCTACAGAATTTCCTCTCAAATTATTGTTATTTGTGATAAAAAAAGAGAATCGTGTTTTTTTATTTTGAAAAAAAAGGTTTTTTTTACCTATCCTGGACAGTTAAAAAGGGCCTAGTTCCCGAAAATATGCTCTCGAAAAGATACTACTAAAATTAAAACGTTGATTCTGAACGATTTACGCATTGTAATGGGTTGGAAATTGTTACCAGGGGTTTTGCGGTTGCTAATTAAGAATCTGAAGTCAGTTTTTCAAAATTCAAAATGGTGGATCCAAAATGGCGATTAACTAAAAAAAAATGATTGCATTTGTTCGAAACCCGGCACTCGGGAGTTTTTGGAGCCCCTGAATCTGAAGTCAATTTTTTCACAAATCAAAATGACGGATCCAATATGGTGATCAAATTTAAAAAGAAATTACTAAAATTAAAACGTTGATACTGAACGTTTTAAGCATTGTCAAGGTTTGAAACTCGTTTCCAGTGTGTTTCTGGGGTTGCTGATTACTAATCTGATGACATATTTTCAAAATTCAAAATGGCGGTTTAGAGTTTCAAACAAATCCAATCATTTTTTTTTAGTTGGTCGCCATTTTGGAGCACCATTTGGAATTTTAAAAATCTGACATCAGATTCGTAATCAGCAACTCGAGAAACCCACTGGAAGCGAGATTAAACCCTTGACAATGCTTAAAACGTCCAGTATCAACGTTTTAATTTAAGTATATTTTTTTTTAATTTGATCGCGACATCGGATCCGTCATTTAGAATAAAAAAAATGACTTCAGAATCGTAATCAGCGACCCCTAAAGCTCCCGAGTGCCAGGTTTCGAACAAAACCAATAATTTTTCTAAAAATGTATCGCAATTTTGGATCCACCATTTTTAATTTTGAAAATCTGACTTCATATTCCTAATTAGGAACCCCAGAAACCCCCTGGTAACAAGTTCCAACCCATTACAATGCGTAAATCGTTCAGAATCAACGTTTTAATTTTAGTAGTCTCTTTTTAACTGTCCAAGGCAGGTATGTAATTAATGGAATGTTCCCCAATAATATCAGAGTAATTATATGTAAAAACCGCATTTCTAGCTGCATTTTAACATGTCATCAAAATAAAAAATTGGGAAGATCAGTGTTTTTATAAAATACCGACCAGCGCGACCTCTAAAAAACTTTGAAAAACTTTTATTGAAAATAAAAAACATGTATCTTTTTTTTATCACAAATAACAAAATTTTGATGTAGCGTTTATAAATTTCCAAAAAGAGTGTTTTTATGAACCACTCTAATATATATGTTTAATACATATCGTCGCTTAAAAGACAAAATCGCGTATCAACAAAATACAAAACAGCGTATGTGAGGTTGCATAAATTATTTTCTAGATAGTAAAAACACTCATATTTCAAAATAGTTATCTTTTTTATAAAGCAATCGCATTTCTGGCCAGCATATTTCAGGATGAATGGAGCAAATTCAATTTTTGGCAGCAAATGTCAGTTACGAGGTTTTGCAGAATGACGATACGCGGTTTTGTACTTTAAACGACGATATGTGTGTATGTATGTACATTAAAGTGGTCCAAAAATGTATATAAAAAAATAAGGTCGGATTTTTAATGCCGCCACCCCCTAGGATTGTTATATACCGAAAAAAATATACCCTAATTTTTTTATTTTGAAATAAAAAATAATTTAGGTAGTGCTCAAAGCGCTCAACGTTTTCCATGTATTTTTTATGGAGAAAAAACATCTTTTCGTAAAAATAGTGTAGAATTCTTGAAAATCAATATTTTTCGATCGGAAAACTTTACTTATCTTCAGGAGATTCCCAGTAATAATACTCAATTGTTTCTTTAACAATTTTTTCATGGTAACTATATTTTATAGGTCCTCCAAAGCCCTTAGAAAATGCAATGGGGGGGGGGGGGGAACAAAAAAAAATCTTTAATCATAAAAAATGGTTAAATAAACAATTGGATATTAGTCTCCTGAAGAGAACCATAGTTTTACGGTCGAAAAATACTGATTATCAAGAGTTTTATACCATTTCTACGAAAAATTGTTTTTTCCCCATATAAAATACATGGAAAACTTTGAACGCTTTGAGCACTCCCGAAATATTTTTTGATTTCAAAATAAAAAAAATTGGGGTATATTTTTTTCGATATGGATCAATCCTAGGGTGTGCCGGCATTAAAACTCTGACTTTATTTTTTTGGACCACTCTAATGTACATGTGTATGAAAATTGATTAATTCAAAGATTCAAAAAAAAAGCAACATGAAAAAGTTAAACAAATACTTTCGTCGATTGTCGAAGAATTTGACGACAAATTGGACACAAAATGCTTCTATTACCAGTTATATTAGTACGCCTGTGCAAAGTTTAAAATGATTGGCCGAGCTTCTCCTCCGATTGGCGGTGTGTGCCTTGATGTCACACAAACCACTCGACCATGGCTGATTTATGTTATTCTTAGTAATTTTTGTTGTTTGTGAAATTTTCAGTCGCCTTCTCAGTTAAAACAGTCCGTGCGTCATCCACATCACCACAGTATTTCTGCGGCGTGGGTACACAATAGGGTGGTCCAAACACAGTATAGTCGGAATTGTTATGCTCTCACCCCCTAGGATTGTTCTATATCGAAAAAAGTATACCCCAATTTTTTTGCTCGACCCTATTAAGCTGGCATTTCAGGGTACTATTTTATATATATATAAGGAAAATTTGAAAGTTAGGGGGGGGGGGGGGNCATGCACAGTTTCGGCGGGAACCGAAATAATGTCTAAATGCACAGTTTCCATATGCGCAATTTCGGTGCCCTAATTAGTCGCATGGGGTCCCGAGTGACCCCAATAAAAGTGTAGAAAGAAAATTGTTAAGGTTAGTATTCTGTTCACATCCGCGAAATTTTTCCAGCATTGTTTTCAACATGAAATTTGGCACATCAAAAAGTAAAGTAAAAATAAAATAAAAAGACAACAAATTTCCAGTCAAACTGATTTGCGTCGTTTGTAAAAAATTTTGGAGGCTGTTTTAATATATCTTATTTTATTATATTTCTTAGGTTTTCTACATCATGTAAAGTTGAGGGAATTAATTCAAATATTTTTTTAGAAGTCATACATTTTCCATGCAGTTTATTTAGTTCAAAAATTTCCTTAGTGTTAGTTAGTTAGCAAAAATTATAGTTTAAAAAACTAAAACCTCCCTATTATGATTGCCATTCGTACTGTCATCAGGTATATAACTTGAGAATAGAAATCGCTGCATCTTTTAGGCACATCAATATCACTTAGTTACATGCCGAGCTAATAAAAGGAAGGTAAAAAAGTGGACTTAGTACTAAAACAGAAGGTAAAAATTAAACATAAGCTAGGCACACACGCCAAACGTACTTTTTCGATATGCACACAATATGTTAGTGTTTGACTGGGCTTCTCCTCCTATTCGTGGCGTGCGCCTTGATGTTGTCACACAACAGAGGAGGGACCACAGTTTTACGCCGACTCCGAATGGCGATTGTATTTTTATGAGAAGCTGTTTTTCATGGCAGAAACAGTCGGAGGTTTTGCTATTGCCTGCCGAGGGGCGACCGCTATTAGAAAAAAACTTTTTTTTTATGTTGGTCGGAAACTGGGCTTTAACCTAGGCCCTGTGGAATGGTAGCGAGCACTGCTAACCAACACAACACAACGTTCGCTGATTGTTAGTTTTTGAAAATTTTTAAATTTTCCACATCCCTTTAAATCATATGTACAAACAAGCCATTCTCAGTCAGTGTTCTAACCCGTCATATGATAATAAGCAGGAAACGGATTTTATGGAAATTGCCTTTTTGCTGCTAAAGAGATAGAGGATATTCTATTAAGAATGTCCACGATTTAATTTTCCCTGATTCCATATATACACATTTGATGTTGCCTTTTTTCGAAAGTTTCAAACGTTCCATATTTAAATTGGGCGCCATCGAGCGCACGTGAAATGAAAATGCTGCCAGAAAACTTCAAAATGCATCTTGCGGTTCAATGTTACTACAACTATAGAGATTAAAGTGTTGTGTGTTAAAAACTCGAAAGGAGAACACAGTCACAGATTCAATGTAAAATTTGTTCATATAATGAAACTAGTTCATAGTTTTTCTCTTTTTACTTGTAATATAAAAATTTCTAAAATAAATGAATTTTTTGATTATTTTTCTGTTTTTGACTTTTTTAGTGCCTTCTTTTGCCTTTTTTGCAATTTATAGGGCCTTTTCTTGCCTATTTCGCTATTTTACTTTGCCCTATGTGTTCGCCGCTACTGAATTCTATAAACTGTCAGTTTTCACACAATTCAAAATGTAGATGTTTAAGCATAGTATTCTGTTCCGGTTTCACGTGAGAAGGCTGTAAAATTGCATATAAAATTTTTGTGAAATTCCACAACATTTCCTCAGAAAAGTAGTATTCTGTTCACGCTGTGAAAAAGCTTGCAACATAAGAATAAGAAAATTAATATGACAACAATAAGCAATCGCCTCTACCTTCGTCCATGAATAATTCCATATGATGGTCTTTCACATTTTTCTTAGGAGTCATACTTTTTTCATTCAGTTTAACTTACTTCAAAAATTTCCTTAGCTTTTTAGCAAAAAAAAGGGGATTTAGTACCAAAACAGAAGTTTGAAATTGAACATAAGCTAGGCACACCCGCCAAACATACCTTTTAGATCTGCATATAATATGTTAGTGTATGGCCGAGCTTCTCCTCCGATTCGTGGTTTATGCCTTGATATTGTCACACAACAGAGGAGGGACCACAGTATTACGCCGACTCCGAACGGCGATTGAATTTTTTTGAGAAGCTGTTTTTTATGGAAGAAATACACTCCGAGGTTTTGTTACTGCCTGCCGAGGGGCGACCGCTATTAGAAAAAAACTTATTTGTTTATTTTATATTTTGATGTTGTTCAGAAAGTGGGCTTGAGCACAGGGCCTGCGGATTGATAGCGCGCACTGCTAATCATAGCGGTCGCTAATTGTTAGTGTTTGAAATTTTTTAGATCTTCTTTGTTTATTTGCAATCACATTGGTTTGTGTTAAAATGTTTATAAAACTGTTAAAAACGAGCCATTCTCGTGGGGTGTTCGAACCAGTCATATGATAATAAGTAATCATTCGCAATTTCCTTGTACGTGAAATAAAGTTTTACGACCGGTTGGGGTAAGGTTTAAACCTTTAACCCCCGTTTAAATTATATAAACTGTCAGTTTTCACAAAAATTAAAATGTGCATGTGTATTTTAAATTGCCATGAAAATTGTGTTGCTAGCTTCATGTTGCCAACATGTTGCAAGCTTTTTCACAGCGTGAACAGAGTACTACTTTGCTGAGGAAAAGCTGTGGAATTTCACACTTATTTCACAGAAAGAAATTTTATATGCAATTTGACAGCTTTTTCACGTGAAACAGGAACATAATGCTATGCTTACCTTAAAAAACATAATTTCGACTTTAAACTGAAAAAAATAAAGTAAAAACTTACCTCCGACAAAAAATGTTGCGTTAGTGGTCGCATGAGGTCAGCACTCAAGAGAGTAGCGACACATGTATACGCGACGATGTTATAGCCGTGACTAAATAAATAAAACGAAATGTGTATTGTCAAAAATATTAAAGCTCTTTATTATAGTTAACTTTAAGAAAGAAAATTATAACTTTGACTTCAATCTTAGATACAAAAATAAAAACTTACCTTCGCCAAAAAATGTTACGTAAGTGGTCGCACAGGGTAAGGACTTAAGATAGTAGCGACACATGTGTACAAGACGATGTTGTGGCCGTGAGTATTGTACGTACCTCGCGGGGAGTTAGGAAGCTAGAAGGAGCGCGAGTGCGCTCCAACCACTCAAAGACATTTGTTTCTTCAATTTGAATAGGCCTTCGCCCCATGCGCCTAATTAAGGGATATAACTTCAAAAACAAATTATATTTTTATCTAGCGAAATCCGAAATGCTATGACTGAAGAGTGTGCACGATCTTTATGAAGACAAATCCTACTTCCAAAAGGGAATGCGAAATTGCTCTAAGCATGAAAATTTATATAGGTGTATAATTATGCTTATTGCTGACTAATTACTCCACAAAAAAAATTTTGATTAATCGCTCTGAATGAAGGAAATTTATAGTGATCTAAAAGTTTAAATTGTAGAGGATTTTAACAATCCATGAAATTGAAGAGAAAAGAGTATAGAGGAAGAGGCTTATAAAAATATGTGTACATGCAGAGCCTTATAAGTCCCTTCTAGAATAATTTCTCTTCATGCAGAACCTTATAAAACCCTTATAAGAGCACAGTCTATGAGAAAAACCTTATTAAAACCTTTATAAAACCTGTCGTTGTCCAAACTTAGAGTTGTGTATTATCCGGGCTGCCCTAAAGGCATATTAACAATAACCCGAACAAATAGGACGGCGCTAATGATCAAAACGCAAAAAAATATTCACCTGAGTATTCGGAAAAATATCATCAAAGTGAAATTATTGCTAAATGCGAATATGAAGGACTGTGCAACCACAAAAATGACTATTTCATCAAGGAACTACTAATGTATTGTAGCGAGAAAAATGCTTCAGAGGATACTGCAACACCAGCACCCATCTATCAGTGCATAGTGATTATAATGCGGCTAGCGTCGCGACTGGTGCTGAAGGGTGAAAATCAATGCACGCTGTCATTGTTTGAGCCGTGGCCACTTTCGCATAGGCGACCACCAATGTTATCTGCACCGACTGTCTTAAACTGGCCAGATGTTGGCCACAATTCGTTCGTCATCAAAGTCTTACAGCTGTACGGTGTCAATGCTGAGGTGCTGTACCTACACGACGATGATGCCGGTGGTAACCACATTGGTGTTGGGGTTGGAAATAAAAGACTGCAAGGGAAGGAAAGTGCTAAAAGCAAACACAACCATAATGGCTATATCCGACGAAGTATTAACCACAGCCACAGTTTGGGCAATGGCGGTAATTGTGATGATGATGACCCCGACTTTTGCAAGGGCACCAACTACAGTTACATGTGTGTGCTCGAATATAGACAAACGCAAATCATGATAAATATTACTAGTGTCAAGTCGCAAACAGCATACAGTTATTACCTGCCACAACAAAAAGTGTGCGTCAGTGCACGACACGAGCTAAGAAGAGGTGGCAGTGAATCAATAAAAAGAACAGCGTCAGTGCCAGTGGCAGCAGAAAAAAGTCAAGCAAAAACAACAGCTACAGTCTCATCAACGGCATTTAACGCATCTCGTGCATTGACAACCACAACAGCAGCCGAAAGAAAATCAATGTCTTCGGCTGAAAAGTTAACGCAGAATACAATTTTAGATGCGGCTGTTACTTCAAGCATCCGATCTGAGCGGACTACGGCTTTGTCGACCCCAATCACAGTATTACGCAAACTAATAGCGCTAACTAAAAAAGCAACAATTACAACGACAAAATCGACTGCAACTTATGGCTTTATTCGACATGTATGTTTACTTGCAGCATTGCTATTATCGGCATTGACGGTGAATCATGTGAATGGACAACATTTAGGTTCAAGAGGAGCAACAAAGACGTCCACTATACAGCCGTTTAGAAATACAACAGAAACAACAATACCAGTGAGTGTGATATCGACGCTCGAAATTGGTGAAAGTGCCATCTTAAAGGATAGACGAACTAATAGTAGTGAACGTTCAATAAAAAATCTGTTACCGCAAAACCAACAACAGCAACTTGACCAAAAACGAACGATTGTTGACATGCAAGTTGATTTGGGGGTTAGTCAGTGGCGTGCACTAGTGGATAATTTTACAAGTGTCTATGACATAAAAAAATACCAAGCTACCTCGAATAAAGTGAAAGCTGCCGATATCACGGTCATAAATCAAAGAGATGGCGACATCTATCGGCAGGAAACCACGCAGCACAACACTAAACGTTTCCTCCAGTCCCCATTCATCGCTGCATCGTATTCAATGAGTAGGTCTCACGAGCGCAATATCACATTGGATCAACATTTAAGCCAAATTACTGTGGAAGCACCTAAAATAGAAAACGCTTATAAGCGCGACAACAGTCCGATACATTATAGTCAATTCAATTATGATAAATCATATATTAGTGACTTATTTAACCAGCAGCCAAAACGAGGTTGGCCACAACGAACCCCTACAATAACGGCACACACAACAGCATTATCAGTAGCAGTACATATAAGTCGCAGTGTAGTCCCAGGACGGCAGAGGCGCCGGATCAGGCGCAGCGCAGAAGATTTTACTGACACACATCTACGAATTAGCGGCGGCACCGAATTGAACACTACTACCAACAATAACGAGCAGCATTATTCAAGAGTGCGCGGACATATGCTGAAAATCAGAAAAAGACAGCAACATAACGCAAAAATGCGTTCGCAAATTTTTTACGGCGATGAGGACACAGTTCGCGATGCCTACAGTGAAGGCTATGTTGTGAAATCATTAGATGTCCTTGAAAACCCAACGCTGGTCAAATCTCATGGCGCCTCCCTTAGAAACTCTATGAAAATAATCGATTCCTTTATCACCGATAGCATTAATAAGAATACTCACTCGCAATTCGCAGCCAGTGAGGTTAATAAGAAGTTGCTGAAGCTGGTGATGGACAGCTTGCATCTACAGAGGTTACCGGATATGAAAAAAGTAAGTACAATTTGGTTCATTATATATCAATAAGTACACTGAGGGAAAAAGTTTTAGAATAAAAAAAAACGTGCTAAATTAAAAAAAATACGCATATGAAAGAGCACCAACCCACCTCGTTTTAAATTTGAGTATGTACGTTATAAAATATGTCGTTGCGAAGTGCACAGAAGCTTTTTCGTTATACGAAATTAAAATTAAGAAGAAACAAATTTTATTTTATGTTCCGTCTGATGGTAATTGAACCCGGGCGCTCTTGGTAGCAACCAATTGTATCAAGCGTCTTTGCACACTCAGCTACAGCCATACATGTAAATGTGTTTTCAAATGTTGCGTTTTAATCAACATCACAGCGCGCGATTAGTGCATGATGTCGTACCAGTTACGGTTCCTTAAATTAAAAGGAACCAAAATTTTTCTATCGGACAGCGTGTCCGCTTTATTTGAAGTCAAATATCAACTCAAAAACTTAGATATAAAATTTTCACTATTTATACTAGAATTATGCCTGCGCTGCAACTGCGGTTGACCTAATTTCTATGTGTGCGTTTCTTGTGAAAGCATTTCACCATATTCGAAAATAATTGATTGTATTGGTGAGTAACTGTCGAATTGGGAAATAGTTTGTTTACTTAAGTTGCATTTTCCCATATGACCCATTTCTGTCATTGTTAGCTCAGCGTTTTAATATTGCGCAAGCATTGTGTGGATGTTTGTGCTATGTCACCATTTAGCGTAGCTGAGTGCCGCTTTGAAGTGGATATGACTTAGGCGGCTGAATTATGATGAGTAGTCATATTTCAGGCGACTTACGAAATTAATTGCTTTTTAGTTGTTTCTTACAGAAAAATGTTTTGACTTTGCATAAATACATTGCATTGTAATTTATGGCGTGCGATCGGAGTAGGGTAGGTTAAAGAAATGCAATGCTTGGAATTTATTTGAGTTGGCCGAATTATGAGTGATCATATTTCGGGTAGAATTCTTTAGAATGATTTTGTAAGCAATTATTAAGAAGAATTTATGGGCAATTACTATGAGCAATTTATGGGTGATTATTGGGGAATAATTTATGGGGGTTGGATCGGCTATTTTGTATTAGGCGATCCTGTTTCACGCAATGTAGGTGGTCTTAACTTGTTACAAGTTAACTACGGTAAATTTAAGAAATGCTTGAAACTTCAATATTTCGAAATTGAAGGACGCTAATTTACTCAAAATTGTTACAACTCGGCTTACCACCTAGCGGAAGGTTTCGGAAGGGTGAAAAAACATATATTTAATACTTGCGCCGGGTATTTAATGTTCGGCTCCGCCCGAACTTAGACTTTCTTACTTGTTTTTATTTGTAAAGGCTCTCAAGAAAAACTAAAAATTCATATAAAATTACGCACAATAAATAGAAAATAAATTTGCTTCTATAACAAATTTCTTAAATCAGTATGCAGCTCTTAAGAAAAAAATGCTCGTACATCTCGTCGCTACTATACTAATAATTTTAATTCGTATAACAGCATTGCTTAAGTTATTGTTTTCGACAACTTATTTGTTGGTTAATGACTGCAAATAGTTTTATAGAAAATTAGAAACGAGAAATAATACTTTCATAAAAATTTAAGTACATACATACGTAGAT
>NW_016158678.1:110244-116935 GCF_001687245.7 Rhagoletis zephyria
CTTCCCCTCTTAAGTCGATTGTCCTCAATCGGCATTAGCGTAATAAGCAAAAAGAATTTTATGAAAAATTACTATGAAAGCAAGTGGTTTATGAGAAATTATGGAAAATTACTACAAATTGGGTTTTATCTGCAAGAATGGTCCATTTGTTACATTTTCAATGTTTCGCGTTGGCAATTGCAGTTCAGGTGATACATAAAATTTTAGTTTATATTTATAGATGTATATAGAAATAAAAATTGATATAATGACAATGCATATAAAGCAAATCAGAACTTAGACTAATTAAATGAATATTACTATTTTTTTCAATTAACAATTTTATATGTTCTTCCTGTTTGATTTGTTTAGTGTACAAGTTTTCCAATTGTAAATTTTTATTTGTAAAATTATAATTTCCCTTTATTTTTGTAATTTTATTTGGTAAAATGAATGTATCATAAATCTTAATATTATAATTTTCGAATGTATTATTTATAATTGAAATTTTACAATTTTCGAATCTAATTAAAAAGGTTCCTGTCTGTTTAATTTTTAGCTTGTTACAATCGTGTTCAATGGATGAAAAAAAATTTTTAAATACAATTATTCCTGGCATTATTTCACTTATACATGATTTAAAAAATGGATTTAGATTACAAAAAGCTTCTTCAAAGTTTAAAATATTTGTTATACAGTCATTTTCTATTATTTTTAAGTTTTTTTCCAAATTGTCTTTTATATATTTATCATAGATATTATTGTTTTCATCCAACAAAATTTCGTTATTTTGCTAATACAATTGTCATATTGTTTTTGTTTGGAATTGGTTCGAATCTAATTTTGGAAAGATTTTTAGAAGAGAATTGTGGTATCAATATTGTTTTTATAATATTGTTATTTTGAAAAATTACAGCAATTTTAATTTCCTTATAACTGTCACAATCGTGAATGTGATTAAGTTCAATTTGAGTTAAAATGTCCGTAGGAATTATACCTATTTTGCTAGAAAAAATTATTTGTCCGATGTCATTAATATGATTTTGTAAAAGGGTTATGTCGTTATTAATTTGGTAAGTATGTTGCATAAATTGTAAGTCATCTTCTAATGTTTTGATTTTATTTTGCGTTGTTTCCCTAAATTCGTTTATATAAGTTTGTATTAATATCTGTTGTTTATTTATGTGAGTCGTAATATTATTAATTTGGTTAGTTAAAAAATTATTATTATAAATCATTTTGTTTACATCATCTGTTGTAGCCTGTTAAAAAGCTGCTTGAATACAAAAGTTTTATGAAAATGTCACATTAAACAACTGTCTAAATCTACGTTATTTTTTATAAATAAGGCCGTAAACATTTCCTTACATCGTCAATTTCCATATTCTATTTTTACTCTTTCAATTTCACTGACCAGCGCTGCAAACGATATCAACTAGTAGGCTAACAACCAGAATTGAAATTTAATACGCAAGTACTTACCGTACTACAAGTATACAGAGAGTAGATTTGCTACTCCCTTTTGGCAGCAGCAAATATCTCGCGTACGCGATGAGAGAAAGTAGAGTACGTACTTTGGTAGTAATAGCAAGTACGTCAAGTATTTACTCTCTCAAAGGGTATGTATGCGGAAAAATAGTAACAACGTGTTGGGAGTAGAGTACAATGCAAGGAGTACTTATTGAACGAAATGCGGCAAATACACTTGCGCTGGACTCTAATACATATGCTTTCTTGATTACATATGAAAAAGAATCGGTGCAGGGAAAATGCTTCATTTTAATACGGGCGTATTTGATTTGAATGTTTCCATTATACGTAGTGTATGTATAATGAAAAAATCTATTTTATTAAGACTTTTCACTTGATTTAAAAGCGAACATTTTACCGTTTAATCAAACAAAAGTTTTTTATTCTTACAACGCGTTTTTTTCTCAGTGTAGTTTTCATTTAAAATATATGAAAATGCTGGTGATATACATATATAGAGTCAGTCAATAAAGTTTAAGTACAGTGTTTTATTTACAATACGGGCAACTATTTTTTTACAACGCTTTTATAAATTTACACGCAATTTCTTTAAATGAAATTAAATGGTGCTCGTATGTATGTACATTAGGGTGGTCCAAAAACAGCAAAGTCGGAATTGTAATGCTCTCACCCCTAGGATTGCTCTATATCGAAAAAAGTATACCCCTATTTTTTTATTTTGAAATCAAAAAATATTTAGAGGTCGCTCAAAGCGCTCAAAGTTTTCCATGTATTTTTATATGGGAAAAATACAATTTTTCGTAGAAATGGTATAGAATTCTTGAAAATCAATATCTTTCGATCGGAAAACTCCGGTTCTCTTCAGGATACTTTCAATAATCATACCCAATTGTTTATTTAACCATTTTTTAATACTAACGATTTTTTATTTGTCGCCCCATAGCATTTCTCGGGGTATTTGGGGGTTTTTGACGGACCTATAAATTATAGTTGCGATCAAACAATGGTTAAATAAAAAATTGGGTATTATTATTGGGAATCTCCTGCAGATAAGCAGAGTTTTTTGGTAGAAAAATATTGATCTTTAACTATTCTATACCATTTCTACGAAAAGTTGTTTTTTCCCCATATAAAATACATGGAAAACTTTTGGGCGCTTTGAGCGACCTCTAAATATTTTTTGATTTCAAAAAAAAAAAGAAATAATGGTATACTTTTTTCGGTATAGAACTATCCTTGGGGGTGAGAGCATAAAAATTCCGACATTACTTTTCCACATGTATTTTTGGACCACCCTAATGTACATACATATAAGCATGTGTGAGCACCAATCTATTAATATCGTTGAATTATTTTAATATCTATTGCAAAATTTTATACAGACAAGGCAAAAAACCTATTCCTGAAGAACTGGTTCTCAATCCAGTTACTGCAATGACAGTTTTTTCCAAGCCATTGAAAATATGCACTTTGTTAGGTCCCCCACCTGGTCGCGCTTGCTTCTTCCTTCGACCACGCTTAGGGATTACAAGCCTTACTAATGAGAATTCCCTTTTTTTGTTGCCGGAGAAGAGGGCGGAAGCATACAACATTTATTGTGCATATGTGTAACTCCGGCTACGTCATCCACTGTATCTTTGCGCAGAACCGACATCGAAATTTTCAAAAAAAAGTTCATGGTTCAAACCGAATTTATTAATAAACTAGAGCTCGGCACCTTTGTTTTAAGTTAAAGTATAATCCTTTGACAACACGTGCATGTTGAAGTCTTTATATTCGGGTGATGCGTTTGGATACAACAACCAAAAATCATTGTACTAATAACTAAACCGTACCCAAGTTTTTCGTTAAGGGGCAACAAACATTCTTTTTTGTTCGTTCATATAAAGCTCTGGATACAAATATACGTATATTCGAAAAGAAAATTTATCTGTTAAAAAGAACAACACTAATATTTACTGCAAACACATCGATTTCCATCTTTTTGCTTAATTTTTATCTGGCTTCCGACACGAATTTTTTCGTTCAAAATTACGCAAAAAAACTGTCAATTTCTTACTCGTTCGTTTTTAGGCATGCCGTTGTTACGAATTTCGAAAGTTCAAAGATAGATACGATTCGGATGCAGCATACCATTTCTACGATTCGTAGCAAAATCCGAATATGAAAGTGTTGCAGAATAGGCGTGTAAAGTTCTGTGTTGTCAAGGAAAATTATTACGTTAAAGAGCTCTTTCAATTTTCGGCTGTCTTAAGATGCAAATTTTTTGTTTTGTGCAATTGTAAGAAGGTTTAAAGTTCTAAATTCTTACAAGTAATTAGTTAGTATTAAAAATTTTAAAGAAAGGACTTACGTTGAAAAAAAATTACCGATTTAAAAAAAAAAAATACCAAATTACCAAACTCGTTCTAAAAAGAAAAAAATTACCAGTTTTGGTAAAAAATTACCAAATCGGCAACGCTGGGGAGGAAGCTACGCTTCTATTAGGAAAGATACATATCGTCGTTTAAAGTGCAAAACCGCTGATCAACAAAATGCTAAACCGCGTATCAGCAAAATGCAAAACCGCGTATGCGAATTTGTAGAAATTATTTTCTAGAGCGTAAAAACACTCATATTTCAAAACGGTTCTCGTTTTTATAAAGCAATCGCATTTCTGGCTAGTATATTTCAGGAGGATGGATAAGGATTGAGCCAAGAGCTTGTGTGAGCAAATCCAATTTTTGGCAGCCAATGTCAGTTACGCGGTTTTGCAGAATGACGATACGCGGTTTTGTACTTTAAACAACGATATACAATATTTCTTGTGCATATAACTCCGGCTACGCCATCCGCAGTGTTTTAGCGCAGAACCAACATCAAAAGTTTACAAAAAACTGCACAATTTATTAATTGACTAGTGCTCGGAAATTTGAAATCTTTATTTTAAATTAAAGTTGAATTCTTTCACTGAACTTGTATGTTAAAGTTTTTAAACTCGGGTCACGCGTTTGGACACAAATACCCAACATCATTGTACAAATAACTAAACCGTACCGTATTTCTTTAAATTTCCATAAAGTTTATTAATGAGGAAAACAGCTTTTACTGCAAATCATGTAAAGCCTAAAAACCGCGAAGGATCGGGAACGCAACTTCTATTCATAAAACTCTCATATATACATACCAGACAACAGCATGAGTATACTCACTTCCATCTAAACAGTATGAACTCATTGCTGTGAACTCTATAAGGTTAGTGAGAAACACCGTACAAACAGTGAGATTCATAGTTAATTTTGAAGTCAATGTTTAGCTGCAGTGTACTCATTTGATTTCAAATATGGCATTGATATACTCTTTCCAAATCAAGTCAAGCGAGTGAAAAATGCTGTTATGAAAAGCAAGTCGAGCAATCGAATGACACCCATTGACTTCAAACAGTTAGTAGAGAATATGACAATTTTGAAAAAAATGGATATTGATGAAGTATTTTTTTAAATATATTAGTTTTACCAGAGTTGTGAAAAATGCATTAATTTTTTAATGCATTAATGGTATTTAAAGCAATAATGTTAATGTAAAAAATTAATGCATTAATTTATGAAATTTAATGCAAATGAATATTTCAATGCATTAATTCTGAAAAATGTAATGCTAGTGAAATTTTTTTTCATTAAATTATCCAAGCTAATGCTAATGAAAAAATTTTAATGCACTAAAATGTTTAACACTTTTGCTCGTTTGCATTATTAAAAACCATTAAATTTTTTTTCTAGTAAAATATAAATAACCATCAATATCATCGATAACTTAAAGTTGTGATACACAATGGCTAGAGGCGTCGCACTATAGGCAAAACACGAGTTTTTTTTTCAAAATCCTAGATCTTCGCTTAGAAAAGAGATAATGGAATGAAAATTTTTTTATCGTGAAGATAAATGATCATATAATATAGGAAAACTATAGAGAAGTTACAACAACAATAACTTAACCCTCAAAATACCGGTCAAAATGTCACTTTTTTTTAATTTTGGATTTTGGCTCCCATTCCACTAGAAAACACTATATTTAATACACCATTAGCGCTGTTTCTGAAAGATTTCTCTTTATTTTATCTTAAGACTTGATTCTTGGGACATTGGATGCTGTACCCGAGTGGCCAGATTGGAAAAAGAAAAGCTACCTTTAAACTCTAATAACTCGTACACTATCAGCTTTCACAGAAAAATGTATATAACAAAAATGGTTAAACTTCTACAAAACAAAACTGGACTACACACTAATTAATTTAAATGCTGTAGTAATTTAATTTTTTAAATTTAAATAAAGCTTGAATTCCCTAGGGAATAACCGAGTAGACCAAAAATATATAACGGTAGCTATGGCACATACATACATATATGAAAGAATGCCCACACCCGACGCACTATAGGCAAAACACGAGTTTTTTTTCAAAATCGTAGATCTTCGCTTAGAAAAGAGATAATGGAATGCAGCATTTAATCCTTTAATGCAGAGTCTGTCATATATGAAACGCTTTTTAACCCTTTCAAGGCAGAGGCAAAATGGTTCTCAATATGTCTTCAACGTACTTTTTATTTATTTGTATTTTTTATTTATTTTTATTTTTATTTTTAATATTTTTATTTTTTTATTTTATTTTTTTTCATTTATTTTTTTTGTTATTATTATTTTACTATGGAAAATTTTTCTACGATTAATATCTACGTCAACATTAGAAAAAGCACGTTCAAAAGCATATTGAGAACCTTTTTCCTCTGCCTTGAAAGGGTTAAAAAGCTTTTCATATATGACAGACTCTGCATTAAAGGGTTAAATGCTGCATTCCATTATCTCTTTTCTAAGCGAAGATCTACGATTTTGAAAAAAAACTCGTGTTTTGCCTATAGTGCGTCGCCTGTGGGCATTCTTTCATATATGTATGTATGTGCCATAGCTACCGTTATATATTTTTGGTCTACTCGGTTATTCCCTNGATAATGGAATGCAGCATTTAATCCTTTAATGCAGAGTCTGTCATATATGAAACGCTTTTTAACCCTTTCAAGGCAGAGGCAAAATGGTTCTCAATATGTCTTCAACGTACTTTTTATTTATTTGTATTTTTTATTTATTTTTATTTTTATTTTTAATATTTTTATTTTTTTATTTTATTTTTTTTCATTTATTTTTTTTGTTATTATTATTTTACTATGGAAAATTTTTCTACGATTAATAT
>NW_016158679.1:0-9022 GCF_001687245.7 Rhagoletis zephyria
ACCTTTCAGCAAAAGCTGGAGCAAAATTTTTGTTATAATTTCTAAAAAAAAAACCTAAGGTAAAGTCGCCCTTGCCTATATGGTTATCATGTGCTAAGAACTAGTTTTTCGCATTTTCTGACAAACGTGTTATTTTGAGTTGTGACTCTTTTGAAGACGGTGTGCGATATGGTCCAGGGGTCTTGATTTAAAGGCGGTCAAAAAATAGTAAGATTTATGGCTAACAGAGCGTAATTTGCCAAAGAACGTAAAACCACTATAAAATGGTTAAAGCTGCCGGCGGTAGTGTAGCAAAACTGGTTGTGGCAAATTTTAGATATCAACCTAGTCTAGATATGAACCTCGTTGTAGGCACCATATCAAGGAGATACAATTAGAAGACTCCAGATGTCGCCCCGCCAGAAGAAGTTAAATATTGCGCCCAAATATATGCACCATTGACATACGCTACAGCGGAAATGGGCGACCAGCCGTTTTATAAATGGACTAAAAATTAGAAAATAAAATAATGTAAAAAAAAAATTTTTTTTTAAAAATAAGCTTTAATTTAACATGTACAATCAAAGGAATAAAATAAAGTAGTGTAACAAAAGACTTTTTAGCAAGAAAATTTTGTCAAAACTGCACTAAAATGAATAAAATAAAATGAGTTAAGGTCTCGTTAAAGTTACTAAAAGCCATTTAGTGAAAGGGGTTATTCAAACTCTAATGAAAATTACTAACAATTTGTACTAATTTACTTCGTTTTTAAAAAAGCTTGTCGGCGAATTCAGCGTACATGCATAATTGGTAAGGTATGTATATGTATGCATGCAGATATTTAAATGCCGGTTGGCTATTCGCGCGACAAACTTTTTTAAAAACGAAGTACATTAGTACAAATTGTTAGTAGTTTTCATTAGAGTTTGAATAACTCCTTTCACTAATGGCTTTTACGAGACCTTAACTTATTTTATTTAATTCATTTTAGTGCAGTTTTGACAAAATTTTCTTGCTAAAAAATCTTTTGTTACACCACTTTATTTTATTCCTTTGATTGTACATGTTAAATAAAAGCTTGTTTTTAAAAAAAAAAATGTTTACATTATTTTATTTAGTTGACCATTGACCTCGGAATTCACGATAGGGAATTTATTTTAGAAGTATCAAACAGTTTGGCTCTTTGTAGCCATATTTGCAGTTTAAAATACTATAAATAAATATATTCTTTTGTTGAAATTTGACCTCGGAGTTCAAGGTCGAGAAACTGTTTTTGAAGAATCTGAATAATTTTCCCGTATTCATCAATATTTGGGCTTTATAATGCCGCTTAGTTTATGTCTTTATCTGGTTTGGATCGGAAGATATTTGATTGCGTCCATTTTTTCCCAAAACAGAACACAGTGCAACGTAGACCCCTGTCGAGTCTCCCGTGGACCCCTGGGAGTCCTCCTGGACCACTTTGGGAATCACCGTAGTATACGGAAAATTTTATTTTACTTTTACTTTTTATTAAAAATAACGTTATTTCCGGCTATTTGGTATACTTGTATGTAGAGCTATGAATTTAAAAAAACACTAGGTTTCAGTTGAGAAACTGGCCTTTGACCACTATGTTCTGTAAATTTCCCAGTACGGCAAAGCTTTTGCCATTCACTTGGGAGTGGCCAGAAGTGATTTGTTTGCTTACGGTTCAAATCGCAACTCAATTCGTCCGGATATTTATATCCACGTATCCTTTGGGTAGCGACCAAACACCCTTTTGGGAGCGAGCTAATGTGGCAAGGCGTATAACCCCGCGTGCGCTGCGATCACGGCAAACGTAGAAAGGACTATGATTTGAAGGTATGCACCTGGAATATCCGGACCCTTAATAGCGATGGTCCCTTTGCGCGGTTGATTGATGTCTTCGGGAAAATAAAGACTGACATCACCGCCATCCATGAAATGCGATGGACGGGGCAAGGCAAGGTAAGCGTGGCCGATTTGTCTTATTGTCCGATTTGGCTCATATTCGTGATATAAATGTATTAGCAAAGGTAGGGGCAATATCTACTATTGCACAAAAAGAGCTGCGAGGTGGATGCTTATCTAAGCGCGTTAATTTGATTTTTTCCTGCTTATTTTCTTCGGTCCTGCTCATCACACATCACTTTAACTGAAGCACCACTTTGTAGTTTTTCCAGGATACTGGTTAATCAAAGAAATGCAAAAAGTTCAAATTTTGTGTGTGTGGCATGCATAAACAAAGAAAGTTTGTAGGTATTGAGGTAAAATTGGTTCGCAGTTGCACTTATAAAGGTTACAATGTTTTGTTTTAGAGACTTGCATTAATCAAGGAATTGCACGTATTGAGGGTTGCGGTTACCGTGTACGCACTGTATATATTTTTCATCGGATAAACAGAAAATAAGTTGCGAACAATTATAAGGCTCAAACTACGAAAAACGCGTTTTTATACCTTAAGTCCAGATTGTGAGGGGGTATTCAAAATTCTAAGTATGCATATTTTTTGTGCATCATTAGATCTATAACTTTATCAGTCACCCAGTGTTATTATCCCGACGAAATCCTTGACGGTGGTACCGTGTGGGGAACGGTACATGACGGTAGGAGGTTTAGTTTGAGTTAAAGCCTGACACTGACGGGGTTAGGCTTACGATGCTTCCTCCACGTAAAAAACCGTGTGCAGTAAAAAGTTAATTATTTAAATCGACGAATAGTTTTATATCAACTTTTGTGAACTTCTATTTATGTGTTTGTGTACAACATACCTCTATTGGTTACAATAATTTTAAACTATAATAACAATTTTTTTAGTAACAATTATTGGTTTTGAAAAAAAAATGTATAGGCTCCCTCCCTAAATTTCGTTCTGGCTACGCCCACATATGTAATTTATATGTTTGTATATATTACCACCATAATTCACATCGCTACCTAAAGATGAAAAGATACCAAGCCCATTCTTTTTTCCAAAATTTAGTTTTTGATGCAGAATGGCAGGTAATACGAAACCAATTTCAAAAAATGGACTTGGCACCTTTTCACCCTTAGGTGACGATATACATATGTATTTGTGCACATTCCCACACTCGTTCCAACCGAAAAGCATTTGCCTGTGTTGCATATATAGTACATACATATGTACATTAGACTGCATCACCAAAAAAATGTTGCGTATTTTCTGCCGGGATTAAAAAATTTATTAAATTTGAAGAATACCTCCAAATATTTAGAAAATACCTCCAAAAATGGACTTTTTTATGCATAAAAACAGTTTCTTAAAAGACTTTTTGAAACAAATCCCCTCAGATGACAAAACATATTAAGCTTAAAAAATCTGCATACAAATATTTAAAAATCTTTTCAACAGAATCGTAGTAATGAGATTTTTGATTTACGAAAAACTTGCATATCTGGGCTAAAACTATTCTGATTTATACTTGTGGGTGCTCAGTAGAAAAGTATTTTCCCACTCTTTTTATTTCTGTGCAAAAAAAAAACTCATTCATGTCCTTTTTTTTCCAAACACTAACACATCTTAATTCAACTTGGAATGACGCTCGTTCATCCTTCCTTTCTCTTTCATCTTTTGCATGAAAAAAGGGTGACAAAATACCTTTCCAATGATACCTCACAAGTCAAAAACGGAATAGTTTAGGTTCAGTTATTCAAGTTGGTATTAGACCAATCTTAAAAAAAAAGTTAAAAAAAACAGCACAAAAAATCTCATTATTACGATTCCGTTGAAAATTTTTTAAAATATTTTTATGCACATTTTTTTAGCTTAAACCGTTTGGTCATTTTAGGCGTTTTTTTTTAAGCCTTAATTAACTATTTTTATTTATAAAAAACTTCATTATTTGAGGTATTTTCAAATCGGTCCAGCTCACGTAAATCTTAATATTTTTCCAAAATATTTTGGTGGAAGTCTTAAAATATAATAGATTTTATAATTCCAATGGAAACACAGTACCCTTATTTTTGTATGGGGAGTGACGCAGTCTAATGTACATATGCATGCTGTATAACAAAACGCATAACCAAAACAAACGCGAAAAGCATCTCCCCAACAACATCGTCGAAAATTGTTCGCGATAAGTTTATTGCGATAAGCTGTTGTGAGTTATCGCGAATGGTAATTTTACATGGTTTTTCCCATTTATGAGCGACCGACAAATAATGGGACTACAGCGGCCAAAAGTAGTAAAACCGGGTTAGCGTATCCTGAAAAAGTAATTACGCAGATAAATAGCAAAATATCCAGCTGACCCAAACCAAAAAGAATGTTTGATAAAAATGCATATTTGCAATCATTACACGAGCTTAAAGTAGGAACAATGCGAAAAAATAAATTTGTAAGAAAAAATTTTGATTTTGTCGCAAATATTTTGAATTAATTTTTCCACTTGTGCGCATATATAAAAAGCCAATCTGATTGATGAGCTGTTTTTGAATACATCTGTGGTCAAGCATTGCTTTAAATTTTTATAATTCTTTTGACATGTAAAAAATAGTTTACTTTGAAACTCTACATAATTTTGTGAGTATAAAATTTTTAGAGTGCTTACTTTAAAAAGGGATATTTAAAAAGGACCTAGGAAGCGAGCTAAATTATACTTAGGACAAGTAAACATTACATATGCGTATCATATCTCAAATAGTTTCAGCTGCGAGGAACTGCGAGTTCAGTTTCTATTCTTCTATTCTTCCTTTTATAGACCCACCTACTGTAAAATTTATTGAATTTTTATTGTAGAGCTCATGGGAAAGACTCTGGTGTGTACATAAAATAAATAACATGCAATATAAAATGGAAATTGAAGAAGATGTAAATATTAATGACTCGCCAATCTACTAATCACATTCAACATTCAGCCAAAAATGAACGCTTTTCTAGACGAGATCCGTTTTCAATGGCAAGAGTCCTGCTGGCTTTAGCTCAGCTTTTGTGGTATAAAATGTAGGTTAAATTGAAAGTTTCAGTGTAAATACATATCATGCACATAATTTAGTACACAGGTATTGTAAATGTTTTCGTTTTGTCATTTTTAGAATGAAGAAATAGAAACTTCTTTAGAAATACCATAAATGTGCCTGTTCATTTTCTCAAAAATTCATAAAATTTAGTACTTGGAGCCAAAAGAGTGTGTAGAAGGTGGGCGCCGTAATAAGAAACCCTTTATTACCTTCCAAATTGAAAATTCTGACTTAAACGAGCAGAGAACACCGAATTTCATTAAAATATATTTTTTTAACTTGCGCTTGTTTTTCTAGAATTACTGGACGATAATGTAAACCGATTTTGATGATCTTTCAGGTTTATGATTTTCTCGTTAAAACTAGCATATCGACTGCTGAGTGGAAGATCGACCTATCTCGGCAGCCAGTTCGAAAACACCCTCTCTCAAACAACTTTTCAAGAAAGTCCTATTTCAGAATTCGTTTCAAAACCGCCCTATATCAGCACATTTTCAATAATATTATGAAGTAAGAAAGGGCGCTTTTGAACCGAATTCTGAGATAGGGTGTTTTTCAATAAAATTTTGAAATAAGGCGTTCTTGAAATGTTTTTTGAGATAGGGCGTTTTCGAACTGGCTTCCCAGATAGCTCCATCTTCCACTCAGCAGTCGATATACTCTGAATTTCATCAAAATCGGGTAACATTTACTATTTCCGCCCACAAGAGCTGTGGGCGTGGTAGCGCGTTGAATTTTACCATTTTCCACATTAGTTAATTTCTAGTGCCGAACGGTTACATCTTTTAGCCGCATCTTATATGGGGACGTCCCACTGTGCGACATCGGCAATGTTCAGACTGCTCATATTTGAGTGAGAAGATATTTCTTTGCTTTTTTCGTTCGTAAATGAAAGACAGCGGAAAATTGTTTCGCATTCCAAATATGAGACGTGATAAATTTGTTTGCATTTTTCAGTCGCTATAAAAGAATGCAAAAACAATTATGAAATATTTTCGATTTTCGATCATGATCTCATAAATAAGTGAAAAGGAATAATCATAAATGAGAATTTCCGAACCCTGCTTTTGACATTACATTCATTATACAGGCATGTTCTGAAATTCGAAACTTTGAAATCGACTCGATTTGCCAAATATTTTTTGATTATATCTGATGAGAAGAGTGAATATTCTAATTGAAAACCGTAAAAGAAGTAGCAGCGATATGGAATACATAATTTTAATGCGAGACTTTTAAATTTTTGGGTTAAAAACCTTCGAAAAAATTATCGAAATCGATTCGATTTCAAATTTCGAATTTCAGAACATGCCTGATAGTGTTCGCAATATTCGTACCAATTTTCAGCTTTATGCGAATTACTGTAAGTTTACCGTTATTTTTTTAGCTAACCTGACTGGGCTATAAATTTTAAAACCTATTTAATAACTTCAATGTAAAACTACTGCTAAACGAATTTAAGTGAGTATAGTAAAAGTCATTTGCATACTAACCGTTGTTTTAAAATAGAATCACCTTCAATTGACAGAGGTATGCTATTCGGCAGCTGCAACAAGAAATTATGCGGCGCTGCTGTCGTCAACGGAAACGGCATGTTATTTATATCAACTGAAGACTGTGACCTCGAAAGCTGATTAGTGGCTGCTTTTGCACAGCCGTTACTGGCATTTTTATAACTGTTGAAACTTGGTGTGAAAGATTTGTTAATGTACACATCTGATTTCTTCTGTTCACTTTGATCTGAGTTTTGAGTCTCAGATAAAAAGATAAATATCTGATTAATATTTTCCAGTGTTGAACGCATATCACATCGCAGTCCCGTTATATCATAGCAAAGCTGAGCAATGTTTTGGTTAAGTAAGAATATTGCATATTTTATTGACTTGGAGGGTATACTAGTACGACAATAAAGTGAAAACCTGAAAGAGCAAATAAGATACATTTTCAGTAAATGTTATACATATGTAGATGCACATGTAGATACGGTCAACTAAAGAAAAAGGCAACGATAAAGGAAATTGTTTTGTCATATTTTCAAGTATGCAATCACAATATTTTCCAGCCCCCGCACAGCATTTCATACCAAGCCCCGCCTAAATAGGCGCGGCATAATTCAGAACCGGCCGGCCAATTGCCTTGCATTTTACTTGCTTTTACGCAGTTCAAGTATTGAATTAAATTCTGCTCGCATGTGGAAGAGAGGGGTGAGCAGACAAGTGTCGAATACACATGCGTCCGTACCGTGAAGTCATTTCAACTTTATTGCTTTGCTTTTGACATTTTCGTAGTTTGCCATTTTATAACCAAAAACTTGAATTCGAGAGAATTACGAAGAATTGCTTGCAAGTACTTGAATCATGTAAATCGGGAGTTAGGCTGGGCGAGTTGTTGTAGCTACACTATAAAAAAAATTTGTTTAAATTTGCGCATATTAAGATAGGTTACCGTCTTAATTAATGCCGATTTCGTTTCTACCGAAAAATTCAACCTTCTCTGTGTCCTCTACGCACAAACACTAAGAAGAGGGCGATGAGAAGGCAACCTTTTTTGTAGAAATGAAAACGCCATAAGTTAAACACTGCTTGTTTCCTTTTACTTGCCATTACTTAAACATTTATTGTTCACAATTTCACAGTTTAACACATAAAATGTTTAAAACTAGCTCTAAAATTTTTTTGTTCAAATTTACGCATATAAGAGACGTAACCAGTTTTCTCCCCTAATGTGCGGAAATTTAAACACCGTGTAATAAAATTAAACACTGGCTGTTTACTTTTACATACCAAATTTGTCGCGTATAGCAAAATTACACATAAAATGTTTAAAATTCGGTAAATATGAGCACTTAATGTTTGTTATTAGTAATTAATGTATATTTACTTTCAAAGTTTTTGCAATTTAAAACATTTAATGTGTATATTTATTTGTATATTTTAAACATCTCATGTTCAGAATCAAATCCTACGCGTACACTCAGAGAAGGGATCAAGTTTTTCGTACTCCATCTTAGCATTTCCGAACTTAAAATCGGACTAAGATTGAAAATTATATTCAACATTTTTTATTGAGCTTGAGGCCGTTTGTAATAGCAAACTATTATGGAAAAGCATCAATAACATTACAAACGGCCTCAAGCTCAATAAAAAATGTTGAATATAATTGTTATAAGGCCATAAATTACAAAAACAAATAAGATTGAAAATATTAAAATAGAGAACACAAATCTTCTATTAAGTATGATATTTTTTGAGTACCAAATACTGGTATTAAGATCATGCAAATTAAAACAATTAAGTATATATCATTCATTTTTTCACGCGTGTTTTTGTGAAAATATTGTTCATATACATACATCTATCATTCTAAGTCGAAGTATGAAGAGTTGTGATATCTAACCCAACCTTTTTCTTCATTCAACAATTTTTATTGAGATTGAGGCCGTTTTTAATGAAAAACTTATTGTGGAAAAGCAACAATAATTTGAAAAAAGTAGAAGTGATAGCTATTTCGGAAATCACTACATCTCCTCATCAGACTTCTTTCATTAGGATTCGAACCGACGATCCCACTGACTCAGCCAGTTGCCTACGCACTGTGCTAAGTTCGCCTTGTAAATTATCGTTGCTTTTTTCCCCACTTTTTCATTTGTTAAGCCAACACAATCAAGCGCAGCTATTCTGCTATTATTTACACTTAATCATGTGGTTGTTGGTTTTGTTGGTTTTTGTTAATAATCCTATTTTTAGAATGTTTAACTTTTAGGTGTGCTCGTCCTTAAGTTATTTGTTTTTGTTATTTTATGGCCTTATAACAATTATCGAATCCTACTGAAAGAAGTCTGATGAGGAAATGTGGTGATTTCCGAAATAGCTATCACTTCTACCATTTTTTCAAATTATTGTTGCTTTTCCACAACAATTTTTTCATTAAAAACGGCCTCAAGCTCAATAAAATTGTTTGAATATAATTGTTATAAGGCCATAAAATAACAAAAACAAATAACTTAAGGACGAGCACACCTAAAAGTTAAACATTCTAAAAATAGAATTATTAGCAAAAA
>NW_016158679.1:9061-16281 GCF_001687245.7 Rhagoletis zephyria
AAAAACAAATAACTTAAGGACGAGCACACCTAAAAGTTAAACATTCTAAAAATAGAATTATTAACAGAAACCAACAACCACATGATCAAGTGTAAATTGCAGCGGAATAGCCGCGCTTGATTGTGTTGGCTTAACAAATGAAAAAGTGGGAAAAAAGCAACGATAATTTACAAGGCGAACTTAGCACAGTGCGTAGGCAACTGGCTGAGTCAGTGGGATCGTCGGTTCGAATCCTACTGAAAGAAGTCTGATGAAGAAATGTGGTGATTTCCGAAATAGCTATCACTTCTACCATTTTTTCAAATTATTGTTGCTTTTCCACAATAAGTTTTTCATTAAAAACGGCCTCAAGCTCAATAAAAATTGTTGAATATAATTGTTATAAGGCCATAAAATAACGAAAACAAATAACTTAAGGACTAGCACACCTAAAAGTTAAACATACTAAAAATAGAATTATTAACAAAAGCCAAAAAAAAACAACAACCACATGATCAAGTGTAAATTGCAGCGGAATAGCTGCGCTTCATTGTGTTGGCTTAACAAATGAAAAAGTGGGGAAAAAGCAACGATAATTTACAAGGCGAACTTAGCACAGTGCGTAGGCAACTGGCTGAGTCAGTGGGATCGTCGGTTCGAATCCTACTGAAAGAAGTCTGATGAAGAAATGTGGTGATTTCCGAAATAGCTATCAATTCTACCTTTTTTTCAAATTATTGTTGCTTTTCCACAATAAGTTTTTCATTAAAAACGGCCTCAAGCTCAATAAAAATTGTTGAATATAATTGTTATAAGGCCATAAAATATCAAAAACAATTTATAATGTTTCTTAAAATAAAATACTTGAACTCATAATAAAGAGGCATCATATTTGATATGAGTACGAAATTCTTATCTCAGGAATGAAATATTTAGATTCCATATACTTAAATCAAGTTAGTTTGTTCTTATTTTTAGGCCGACATTTTTCCCTCAGTGTATATTTATGCAGATTCTGGCAGAAAAATAAACACTTTTCAGTAGTAGTTTAACATGCACTTTTTAGAGTGTACCCACAATTCTGGTTGGAGCGTCGCATGGTGTCGTGATCACATATAAACTGCGGACGAAAATAGTTTGCGTGCTCCTTTTTCATTGTAGAACAAAAGCTTGTGAAATATGGTGAAAATTAGACAACTGCCACGCCCCCTAAGGAGGTGAGCGGACAATTTAAAGGTTTTCAGATATTTGTGAAATTCGTTTATATTATCTCAAAAAGCCATAATATGAAATTTGGTAAATATCGGCATCCTTATGATTCCCAAAATACCATAAATTAGTCGATAAGAAACGTTCTTTTATTTAGATTAATATACCATTACTACTAATTAATACTATTCACCACTGATCGTAAGATGTTATACTTTCTCATTAATAACTGTAGGTCGTGGTAGTATAAAGTAGAGTCACTCACGTTCTTTTATATTTTTTTTTGCAATCAAGTTCACGCACGCTCACTATTCCTAGATTTTTAATGACGCACGCTTTTTACGGACATTTTTTTCAAATTGAAACTTTATTTATATAAATATGTAGCACTTTATATAAATAGGCTTTTATCACACAAGCATTGTTACAAAAGCTTGACTATGTATGTATGTATGACAAACTATATACCAAAAATGTCGTTTGACCCCCCAAAATTTTAAAAGAAAAATCTGTGTATTATATTTTTTTCTGGAAGAAATTAATTTTTCATTTACATGTTTTGTGTTTTCTTGATGCAATATACTACTTTTTCTTTTGAAAATTGGGATGGTCAACGTCATTTTGGGTATATAGTTTGTTTAACACTTTCAAAACGACATAAGCTCATATTTTTGTTTAAAAATAATATTTTCTCCAAGTTTTCACCAAGCAGTCGTGTACGTCTTTCTTCTAGAAAAACACTTTCACTAGTTGCTGAGCTAGCGGGTATGTTTAAAATTTGCCTTGGAAGGCTTCTAAAAATATCTAAATATTTTTTTCCAAATGCTTATATTCAATACCCTCTATCTGCAATTTTCACAAAAACTACTTTGTGATGTTAGAGCCCATCTGGGACTTACCTTTCATCACTGATGTTAATTCTGACTTTGCAATTCAATAGTAACTTCTTCTGTCAAGCGTTATACAAGGTCAGCATTAATATCATCAATGACAGTTAAGTCTTAGTTGGATTTTTATATCATAATCTCATTTTTATGAAAAGTGCAGATAGAGGGTATTGAATATAAACAAAATAGTAAAGTTAAGTTAAACAGTAGTAGTTTAAGATTTTATTTTGGTTGTAAATACACATACATAATAATAATAATAATAGATTGGCGCTTACACATATGTTAGTGTTTGGCCGAGCTTCTCCTCCGATTTGTGGCGTGCGCCTTGATGTTGTACCACAAATGGGAGGGACCTACAGTTTTACGCCGACTCCGAACGGCGATTGTATTTTTATGAGAAGCTGCTTTTCATGGCAGAAATACACTCGAAGGTTTGCCATTGCCTGCCGAAGGGGGACCGCCGTTAAGAAAAAAGCCTTTTTTCTAAATTTTTTTTTTCGATGTTGCTTTGGACAGGGCTTGAACCCAGGCCCTGCGGAGTCTAAACGCGCACTGCTTACCACCACACCACAGCGGCCATACATACGAATGTGAAAATTACGTTATTGACGGAAAATCTAACTCACGCACGCTCATGCCAGCAAAAATTTCTGTCACGCACGATCACGGAAGTTATTTACGTGATTCTTCTGTCAAAACCGCTCTCGCTCACGCATGAATAAACGTGGCACATTGTGTCTTGCTTATCTCTAAAATAAAGGTAGCGCCTGATAAATCAATAAGGTTTTTTATTGCCTTCTGATTTTACTGCTTGTTTAAGATATAATAAGGAAGTACAAAAGGGCAGAATCTTTGACCTCCCTAAAATAAATCTCAGACGAACATACGCGTATACAGTATATTTTGCTTAGCTGCACATCCTTCTTTGCACGAAAAACTTGTGCACGTAACCAAAAAAGGCTAACTTAGCACAGTGCGTAGGCAACTGCTGAGTCAGTGGGATCGTCGGTTCGAATCCTACTGAAAGAAGTCTGATGAGGAAATGTGGTGATTTCCGAAATAGCTATTACTTCTACCATTTTTTCAAATTATTGTTGCTTTTCCACAATAAGTTTTTCATTAAAAACGGCCTCGAGCTCAATAAAAATTGCTGAATAAAGAAAAATAATTAAAAATTTACGTTTTTGGAGATTTGATCATACAAGCAAATAGCTTGATAAGGAGAATATGTTCAGTCTAACATATAACTAAACTTCCCAAAAGTGCCAAAGATATGTGTCTATCCATCTGTCTTTTTATAACCACCTATATGAATACTTCTCTTTATTAAGTAATAAACATGCGATATTTGTAATTAACAGTTATGTACACGTTGATGTCTGGCACACCGTATTTATTTTCAAATTTACAGGATTTAAAATTTTTTTTTAATCCAGTTTTTATTGCAATCTGTACATAAAAAAAAATGTTTTTTCTCCGCAAATTTTGGTAAAAACATGTGGTAGCCATCTCTTCAGCTGAAGTAAGCACTACACTATCAATATATCTGGAACCAAAAAGCGCATATACTTCTACTTTACGGCATAATTTAGTGCTTGTCTAGTTCCAATTTATGCCGCAAACAATTTTTTTTTTCTCCGCAAATTTTAGCATAAACATGTGGTAGCCATCTCTTCAGCTGAAGTAAGCACTACACTATCAATATCTGTGGAACCAAAAAGCGCATATACTTCTACCTTACGACATAATTTAGTGCTTATCGAGTGCTAATTTATGCCGCAAAAAAAAAATTTTTTCTCTGCAAATTTTGGTAAAAACAAGTGGTAGCCATCTCTTCGGCTGAAGTAAGCTCTACACTATCAATATCTCTGGAACCAAACAGCCCATATACTTCTACCTTACGGCATAATTTAGTGCTTGTCAAGTTCCAATTTATGCCGCAAACAAATTTCTTTTTTATCCGCAAATTTTGGTAAAAACATGTGGTAGCCATCTCTTCAGCTGAAGCTAACACTACACTAACTCTGGAACCAAAAAGTGCATATACTTCTAGTGATAGTGTAGTGCTGACTTCAGCTGAAGAGATGGCTACCACATGTTTTTACAAAAATTTGCAGAAAAAAAAAATTTTTTTACTTCAGCTGAAGAGATGGCTACCACATGTTTTTACCAAAATTTGCAGAGAAACAATTTTTTTTTGCGGCATAAATTAGTACTCGATATGAAGTATTTTTGCGCAGAACTTCTGACAATCAATGTTGGTCTCATTGCCATGGGGATTGTCCTTAAGTGGTGACATCGGGGCCCTTAGGGGCTTCCATATCAGCACGAACTAAGACGGAGCCTGTGTAAGACATGAGCGTACCAACATACCCAGGGGGGTTCCGCGTTTGCGGGGCTACGGCTGTCACAATCCCCGGTACCCCAGTCAAATGCTACCAATCCTGAGTCGGTCGGAGCCTCAATTGGAAGAAATGTCTACGGCTTTCGAAGCCTTTCCAGAGACTTAATACCTGGCACCGCGGCCGAACAGATGCCCCTGGAGTATGTTCGTTGGCTAAATAAGCAAACCAGTGAGACGAACAAGGCCTAAAGACAGGCCAGATGCACATGTAAGATCGTACAGCTGGTGATATTTGCAAGGAAGAGTGTGGTTCGTCAAGCAACTCGAGCGGGTGTAAAAAACCGGAAAAGGAGCAACAATCCAAGCTTATTGTTCACCCGGGCTGGAAATTACTCCACAGCAAGGCTAGTAAGACCTACGAGATTAGCGAGACCAGCGGAATGAATGAGGTGAGTTGAGCGACTCGAACATGGGTTGAAAGTCGATTTTCACTCCGGGTGCGACCACCTGGGGTGGAATGAGGGAAAATTTTCCAATACGGAACCCGGCTTTAAAAAAAAAAAAAAAAATGAGGGGGTTTAGAGGGGCTTTTTGTGATTGTAAATCTGAAAACCCCACCCTCCGGAGGCTTATAGTTTTTATGAAAATTGAATTTTAAGTTGCAAAAAATGTCAACTTCAACCTCACTTTTTGTACGGGCGAATGGTCAGAGGACAATTCAAAGCACAACTTACATGATACTGCACTAGGTGCTATGCCTTTAGCGACGCAAAAATCAATTAGATCCGGGATTTTGTTTCTGTCAGTGGGCCAATAAGTGGGTGCTCCAGATGAGAGCGGGAGTAAATTAAGTTTATTTATAGTGAATAGTAACTGGCGCCTTTTTGGAGTTATAAGACGAGAGCCCCAGCAGGTATGTTTAGCATTATAGTCACCTCCAGCCAATAATCTATTTCCAAGAGACTTAAAAAAAAATTCATAATCCGCTATATATTGCGGAGATTAAGGGGCTTTGAAATAGTTTTGAATTGTGTGAATTTTTCTACCACATCCAATTATAGATTAATATACAAAAATGAAAAGGAGCAGGAACTACGAGCGTTGCGCTGTGTGTGGCAAGAGCCAAGACGTTAAAGTGGTGCGATACTTTACTGTGATATTTCCCAACAAACACCAAAAAAATACTTCTTCAACCTTTGAGAAATTCATACAATTTTATAATTGCATTTAATTTGGAACAAGTGCAGTATAGTAGGTCCCTGAAGTAATCACTACAACATGCACCGACTGGTTTCGCACACATGCCATAATTTAGTACTTATCTAGTGCCAATTTATGCCGCTAAAAAAAATTTTAGTGCTCTGTAAATGTTGGTAAAAACATGTGGTAGCCATCTCTTCAGCTGAAGTAAGCACTACACTATCAATATCTCTGAAACCAATAAGCGCATATACTTCTACCTTACGAAATAATTTTGTGCTTATCGAGTGCTAATTTATGCCGCAAAAAAACTGTTTTTTCTCCGCAAATTTTGGTAAAAACATGTGGTAGCCATCTCTTCAGCTGAAGTAAGCACTACACTATCAATATATCTGGAACCAAAAAGCGCATATACTTCTACCTTACGACATAATTTAGTGCTTATCGAGTGCTAATTTATGCCGCAAAAAAAAAATTTTTTCTCTGCAAATTTTGGTAAAAACAAGTGGTAGCCATCTCTTCGGCTGAAGTAAGCTCTACACTATCAATATCTCTGGAACCAAACAGCCCATATACTTCTACCTTACGGCATAATTTAGTGCTTGTCAAGTTCCAATTTATGCCGCAAACAAATTTCTTTTTTATCCGCAAATTTTGGTAAAAACATGTGGTAGCCATCTCTTCAGCTGAAGCTAACACTACACTAACTCTGGAACCAAAAAGTGCATATACTTCTAGTGATAGTGTAGTGCTGACTTCAGCTGAAGAGATGGCTACCACATGTTTTTACAAAAATTTGCAGAAAAAAAAAATTTTTTTACTTCAGCTGAAGAGATGGCTACCACATGTTTTTACCAAAATTTGCAGAGAAACAATTTTTTTTTGCGGCATAAATTAGTACTCGATATGAAGTATTTTTGCGCAGAACTTCTGACAATCAATGTTGGTCTCATTGCCATGGGGATTGTCCTTAAGTGGTGACATGGGGGCCCTTAGGGGCTTCCATATCAGCATGAACTAAGACGGAGCCTGTGTAAGACATGAGCGTACCAACATACCCAGGGGGGTTCCGCGTTTGCGGGGCTACGGCTGTCACAATCCCCGGTACCCCAGTCAAATGCTACCAATCCTGAGTCGGTCGGAGCCTCAATTGGAAGAAATGTCTACGGCTTTCGAAGCCTTTCCAGAGACTTAATACCTGGCACCGCGGCCGAACAGATGCCCCTGGAGTATGTTCGTTGGCTAAATAAGCAAACCAGTGAGACGAACAAGGCCTAAAGACAGGCCAGATGCACATGTAAGATCGTACAGCTGGTGATATTTGCAAGGAAGAGTGTGGTTCGTCAAGCAACTCGAGCGGGTGTAAAAAACCGGAAAAGGAGCAACAATCCAAGCTTATTGTTCACCCGGGCTGGAAATTACTCCACAGCAAGGCTAGTAAGACCTACGAGATTAGCGAGACCAGCGGAATGAATGAGGTGAGTTGAGCGACTCGAACAAGGGTTGAAAGTCGATTTTCACTCCGGATGCGACAACCTGGGGTGGAATGAGGGAAAATTTTCCAATACGGAACCCGGCTTTAAAAAAAAAAAAAAAAA
>NW_016158679.1:16306-21707 GCF_001687245.7 Rhagoletis zephyria
TGTTAACTTAGTTATTTATCGAAGTATTGATTTTTATGGGAAAAGCGGCGCAGGCGAAAATATTTAATAAAACATCGCGCGATTTTTTATAAACAATTTTCATTATTTAACGAAGTATTGATTCATTATTTATCGAAGTGTTGATTTTTATGGAAAAAGCGCCGCAGGCGAAAATTTGTAATTATTTATTGAAGTATTGATTTTTATGGAAAAAGCGCCGCAGGTGAAAATTTTTAATAAAAAATCGCGCGCTTTTTTATAAAAAATTTTCATTATTTATCAAATTATCGATGTACGTTTTCTACATTTGTGTACTTTGAACTATAATAACACCAGTAAATATTATTTCCCCCTGAAAAAAAATTATACAGGAGTAAGACCCCTCTATCGATCCTAATATTATTAATTTTAATAAGAGCAATGTACGTATTGTACACTTATACCCCTAATTATACGCACTTATTTGTGGTGTATTTTTTTTAACGTATGGTAGCATACATTTTGTGTTACTGTCAGCCATTGTTATTTCTGCTTGTTTGTGAAATGTGCAAACGTTTGTGAAGGCATTTATAAACGCGTTTTGCTTAACTAATTAATTAATAATTGTATATTAAGGTATTACAAACGCATGCGAACCTTTTAAGGATAATATATTTGTGTAAATAAAAGTGATAGGTGTGGAGTTATATAAAAATGTGGTGATAGCAGGCGGGATATTTTAACAACAAATAACTTAAGTACTATTAGCAACAACATTGTGAATGTGGTAAATATAGTTAAAGGAGACCTCCATTAGTATCCCCACCGAGTTTCACAAAAAAATTCACTATACTTTGCACGGAATAGCAATTGGTTCCGTAATGGAAATCTCAGCCTGGAATGAGTTTAGTAAGTCTTGTGAGAGGAGCGAAACGAGCTGGATGTTAGTGGACGTTGTTATGGGTAGCAACACGAGGAAGCTGTTCTCCAGTTAGGGAGCAAGCAACTCGAGCGGGTGTAGAAAACCGGAAAAGGAGTAATATTGCATGCCTTCACGGCCTGGGCTGCAGTTTACTCCCCAGTGAGGCTAGTAAGACCTGGGAGATTAGCGAGACGAGCAGAATGAACGTTGGTTAATGGTGGCAACATGTGGAAGCTGTTCTCTGGTTAGGGAGACAGTGTTGGAGGAATTATAGCGGAAAAGCAAATCTTACTAGTTTTGGAGTTAAGCATGTGTATTGTGGTTTAGTGGGTCGCGTGACTCGAGCTAGTCAAGCAAGTGTGGCTGGCGAGCACTACTCCAGTCTGTTCAGTGAGGTACGGGCCTTCGGGGAGTATCGCGGGGCTGTGGTTTAATACCTAAATGCGGGTAGAACTCACAAGGGTTCAATGTGAAGTTGCATTTCAACCGGGTGCCTGGACCCGAAGAACGGCAGAGAATTTAGGTAGGTTTCGGCTGTATCAAGGTGGTAAGTGTGTCCGACCCACACTGCCTTTGGGACTGAAATGCTTGCATTTCAGGGCAATGATTAAGGCAAGAATTAGTTCGTTAAGCTTTTGAGCTTCGTTGAGCTCGAACTGCATTTAATGCGGTAGGTTTCCACGTTAAAACAAAACTCCAGATGTGCAGAACTTCCTTCTGCGTAGGCGGCCTTCGGCCGCACTTAGGAATTATAACCCTCACGAAGTAAAATTCTCCTTTCTGTGCTGCCGAAGAAGAGGGGCTGAACAACTTTTGCGGAGATCATCACTCTGCGTAGGCGGCGTTCGGCCGCACTTAGGGATTATAACCCTCACGAAGTAGAATTCTCCTTTCTGTGCTGCCGAAGAGGGGCTGAACCCCTTTTGCAGAGAACACCTTTCTGCATAGGCGGCCTTCAGCCGCTCTTAGGAATTATAACCCTCACGAAGTAGGATTATCCTTTCTGGGTTGCCGAAGAAGAGGGACTGAACACCTTTTGCAGAGAACACCTTTCTGCGTAGGCAGCCATCGGCCGCACTTAGGGATTATAACCCTCACCTAGTAAAATTCTCCTTTCGGTGTTGCCGTTTTATATAGAAAAAAACCTCAGGCAACATGTGCTTAAACCTAACTATATAAAATAATATATCAATATAAAGGTATTTCTTAACTCTTTCTAATAAACACATCACTTAATATAGTTATTTACGCATTTTTTTAGAAAAACCTACATTTTTATTTAAAAAAAATGGTTATAATTTCGTTTTTTAGTTATACTCGAAATATGTATATAAATATATATATATGTGTATAAATATATGCTTATCAAATAAAAGCTTATAAAATAAAAGTACCTTTCCAACCATATCCACTTTTTGAAAATCGGTGAAATACCCCCTTATTCTAGAACCCGAATTTTCGTAATTCGTAATTCGTAGCTACGCTACGAAAATCGAAAAATCTACATGCTGCAACCCTTGCGGGAACATGTGCAGCATTGCCAGCTAAATATCAGTTGTTTTTCGAAGATAGCTGAATGAAGGAAAACAAAGTGGAAAGGAATTAAAAAGCACTCGTGAAGTGCTTATTTATAGTAAAATTCTTTGATTTTACATATTTTGAAGGAAACGATGGATTCTATTGCATCTGCAATTATAGCAGCGGAGTAAGAGCGCGCTTTGGGAATGATTTCATAAAGATATGCAGAGCTGCCGGGCATTGTAACCATTGGCGCATTTATGTCAGCTTCTGGTTGAATTGTTGAACCACAAGCTAGAACTCCTCCTATGCCTGAAGCTTCTTCCAAGCCATTGAAAACATGCACTTTGTAAGGTCCACCACCTGTTGCACTTGCTTCTGTCTTCGGCCGCGCTTAGGGATTATAACCCTTACTAAGTATAATTCTCATTTCCGCGTTGCCGGAGAAGAGGGGCTTCCGCATGTTAAAGGTATACAACATTTCTTGTGCATATCACTCCGACTAAGCCATCCACAGTATTTTTGCGCAGAACCTACGTCGAAATTTGCTAAAAAGTGCATATTGCAAGCCGAGTTTATTAATAAGCTAGTGATTTGATTACATGTGAATGTTAAAATTTTTGGATTCGGGTTATGCATTTGGACACAACAGCCGGAAATCATTATACAAATAACTAAACCGGACCCAAGTTTCTCGATAAGAGACAAGAAAGATTCTTTATTGCTCGTTTATATAAAGCAGTGGATAAAAATATACGTATATGCGAAAGGCAAATTTATCTGTTTAAATGAACACCACCAATATTTCTTGCAAACACATATCGAATTACATCTTTTATTTCGACTCCGAAACAGAATTGTTTTCGTACAAAATTTCGCAAAAAAGCTTACTCGTTCGTTTTTAGGCATGCCATTGTTACGAATTTCGAAAATTCGAAAATACGATTCGGATTGCTGCATACTATTTCTACGATTCGTAGCGAAATCCAAATACGAAAGAGTCGCTGAATAGGGGTGCTAGTTTTGGAAATATAAGCTTTTGAAAATATTGAAAATTCAATCTTTACCCACCCTAGCACCGCTCCTATTAATTTTGCACCAAAAAAAGTTTACACCTCTCAAATCAGTAGAAGGGAGGGGACCACGCCCGCTTTTAATTTTTGTTTTATCTCTACAGCAGCTATACTGCACTTATGCCTTTAATTTAATTCGCCTTGAATTCATAACTAGGGACACGAATTTCGATACGATACGATACCATATCGGTACTTTTGGCATTCGATACCGATATTTTCTTCTCGATAGTTTTAAAACGATACTTTCTGGAATCGAGTACCAGAACCCTACCCTGGGATTCAGTAATTCAGTCTCATCTCAAGTCACTAAATTTGTGATTAGCAATTAGTGACTATTTTTGTGACTTGAGGCGATTTGGGTATTCAGGAGAGAGTCACAAAAAGTTCACCAAAAATGTGTGGTGAAAGCAAACACTGACAACCCTGTAGTCAAATGTACTAGTTGTAAACTACTTCTCAACTAGTTCGTCGATTTCCACCACAGCCATTCTTTGTTCTCGCGAGTTTACAGCGAGGATAGAGACGCGAAGTTGGCCATTCATCTTGTCTCCTAACTCCCCGCGTCTAGCGTTCTCCACTTCTGGGGCCGTGGTTAGGCAGTCCATGCCCAGAACTTCTAGATGTAAACGTCTAGTGAGAATACGGGCGTCTCCAAGCTGGCCAATGGCAGTGCACACATTTTCCTTTAATGCTGAGTGGTCGAAACGGCGCTCCATTTCGATGAGCACGCCGCCTTCGCGGGTTTTCCGAAAAGATCGAATTACGGTCTCCGTCTTCTCAGGTTGGAGCTTACCACGTATCGTTCCCAGCACCTCTGCATAGGTTTTGCCTTCAGCTGGCTTAATGATTAGTTTGGCGAGACTCTTCTTTTTTCTCACCCTCTTTTTTTCTTTGCGGCTGGTCGCCTCGCCCTTATTGACCAAGGGTTCACCTGGCGCTGGCCCTGGCTTGGGCTTTCTGCTTTTTCCAACCGTTTTCCATTGATTGGCTGGTACGGTTTTCTGTGCATTGTTATTATTACCACTATTGTTTTTAGGATTATTAATAATAATATCTTTACTACTATTATTATTATTAGTAGTGTTTTTTTCTTTTCCGGCTCGCCTGTAGGGGATTCGGATCGAGTTCGAGCTCTCTTTTGCGAGCCAGCGTCAGTTTTCTGCAGCTCGGAAAAGGTAGACCCCTTGCGGCGCTGCTCTCGGAGGTAGGTTAGTATATTTAGACTCTCCTCGATTTGGGCCATACCCGTTTTTGTGACCATGGACACATTTTTCTGCTTGGAGACAGCACTCTGCATCTTCTTCAAGACGAGCCGAATCTGGGCCAATTGCTCATCTTCATTGCCTTCGCACGTTCCCAAGCTTGCGATGGCAGGCATGCTTGTCCCTGTTTGCAGCAGCTGGCGTTTGATGACCACCATCCCGGCTGCCGGGAGTTGTCGTTTGCAAAGGTGTACCCTTCTGCACCACGTCGACGGCCTTCTCCGTGCTCGTGGTGCCGGCTTTTGCCTGCAGAGGAGTTTGTGGCGGGGAGCGCACAAATCTACTGCTCTTTCTAAATGCGCTGCATTCTTCCTCGGGAGCATCTACACCTATTACATTTGTTTTTGTTATTTGTTTAATCATGTCAGTTCTATTGGGTCTCCGCTTCAAGCCGCTATCTCCGCACGTAGCACAGTCGCTTTAAGTATCCCGAGGGTTGACACAAGTCCTTATGGGATATTGTGTTCAGAGCCAAGACAGCGCAAAACCAGGAGTAAATCTCAACTGGACCTGTGCGGCCAACTAAATGGCGACGTGTATTGAACGTACTTGAAGACCTGCCAGGGTTTTAACGAGACGGAGGCGATCGCAGCATTAGCCCACCAGCCATTTCTGTGAGGTGTCACCCTCACATACTAAAGTGG
>NW_016158679.1:23681-28402 GCF_001687245.7 Rhagoletis zephyria
TCGATTGATGTTTTAATCAGTTAGTTAATTCGATTAATTCAATCTGATTACAGTTAATCATGATTAATTTTAATCTGACTAAACTGTTAATCGTAACCGCGATTAAAAAATTAATTTTTAATCGTTAACTCTTAATTTGATCAGATGATGATAGGTTTGGTGATTAATTAAGTTGTGCTGGAATTTCCCTTTGCACACAAAGCAAGTTAATCCGGTATGGCTAAGTTGGGGTTCCTCATCCATCTAAGCAATTTGGTGTGCATTTTCATTAAGATATATACCAACAAACGTTTTAGAAACTAGGTTTATTGTATACCAATAACAATAATTATAATTTTTTTATATTATGTGCTTTTTATAAGCGTAAAACACAAAATAATTACTATAACCGGTGTTTGGTTTCAAACTCGGACAAACTAGACAAATTAATCAGATTTTTTTTTTAATTGGATTAACGATTAATGTTTTAAATTAATTAAACGTAATCGGAGCCAGCGATTCACGATTAAAAAAATGTTATCATTAATCGTACAGTTGATTACGACTCATTAATTTTAATCTTCAAACGCGATTAACATTTTAATCGTTAATTTTTAATCGTTAATCAGATTAACAGTTTGCCAACACTGTGAGAAATCATGTTCATATTGACGGANTTATATTCCATATCCCTTCAAATGTTTGGGGTAAAGTACTCAAGGTTGGTATGGAAATACATATGTATGTATGTATGTGAAACTAATAGCATACTCATTGGGAAAAATGAGAGATATTGGAAAAGGTGATGTGGCAACTCCCATGCAAATTGATTTTTCTATGCTGCATATCTCTGGAGGTGTTTATTGCAGAGGACGGGAACTTGGCACCGGATGTGTATACAAAATTAATTCCATAATCATGGAGAAATGTTTGCGTTATTCGAAAAGGGGGCATGGTACCTCCCGTACAAATTCACTACAAATTTACTGTTATACTACATATCTCTAGAGGTGTTCATGGTAGAGTACTGGACTTGGTACTGTGGTATGTAAAATCAATTCTAACTTCATGAAAGAAAATTAGGGTTATAAGAAGAAGGGGCGTGACACTTTCTGTGCAAATTGACTTTTTCTTGCCACATATCCCTGGAAGTGTTTGTGGAAGAATACTGGAACTTGGTATCGAGTTGTGTATACAAAATTTTTCAATTACTCGTGGAAAAAATGTGAGTTATTAAAAAAGGAGGCATGTCGCCTCCCATACATACTAAAAATTTCTTAATACATATCTCTGGAAGGATAGAAATCTTTGGAAGTATTTTAAATTTGTTATGGAGATTTATTTTATAAGTGCCGTACTGATAGAAAAAATTTCATTTAATGTTAAAGGGAGAACCGGGTTCGGCCTTATAATCTAAAGCTCTCTTGAGGCATTTGCTACAGTAAAGAGAAGTGGTATTTTATCAAGGCCAGGTTACTAAATTTGAGTTGGAAATATTAGAACCGCCGCCGTGGCACCTTCAAGAAGGTTACATGTTTACGCGCCGTATACCTGAAACCATTTTAAGGTAAACTTAGAGGGATTGATATCTTTCGTATGCCTAGCGCGCAGACGAGATTTTATAATTTCATAGTTTTAAAAGGCCTAAATACCTTAACTCGCTTAAAAAATAACGAGCTATAACAAAATGGGCACAGAAATAAAATCTAACATCATTAAATTATTTTTCATATTTGTATAAAAGCGCGGGGTGGAACCCGCGGGTATAAGCTAGTTAAATAATAAAGAAAAAAAACTCTCCTACGCGAGGACTCGATCTCGGATCTCTCAAGTGACACTCTAGCGCTCTGATCACTCGTCCATTGCGACTGTTGGACCAGCGCGGGCAAAATGGCATACATACATGCTATCAGTTCACTGTCTCTGTTTGTTTCCACCACACATTTTTGGTGACCTTTTTTTACTCTCTGGCTGTGTTTCATGGTATACTCGCTTTATACCACGTTCATTTTCGTAGTATAGGAACCAGCTTCAAACCACTTAGTACGATGGTATAATTGTGATTTACAACGACAGACATGTAGTATAGAATGCTAGTATAGTATATAATAAACCATATGTCTGTCAGGGCTATTAAGGCGCCTAGTTGCGAAGTTAGAAGACTTGGTTGGGAGAACAGCGGTGTTCAATTCGAAGATTCTTCCCGTTTCTGTGAAAATCATTTCAACGCGAATGATTTTATTACTTGCCCATTGCAGGCAAATATTTTAAGCGCATGCGTTTATACCCAGTACTCATGCCCTGGGAGGTTCATGGGCCTGAATTGCATGATGCACGCGAAAGTTCAGAAGTGCCGATATCATCTGTTGATGCGCAGACGCAAACCGAGTAATTCTGCAAGAAATAAGTAGCTTCTTACAAAATTATGCTCACATAGGCACGTCAGGACCTAGATTTATACTGATATACATACATACATATGTACATATCGTCGTTTAAAGTGCAAAACCGCATATCGTCATTCTGCAAAACCGCGTAACTGACATTGGCTGCCAAAAATTGGATTTGCTCAAACAAGCTCTTGGCTCAATCCTTATCCATTCATCCTGAAATATACTATCCAGAAATGCGATTGCTTTATAAAAGAGAGAACCAATTTGAAATATGAGTGTTTTTACGCTCTAGAAAATAATTTCTACAAGTTCACATACGCGGCTTTGCATTTTTCTGATACGAGGTTTTGCATTTTGTTAATACGCGGTTTTGCACTTTAAACGACGATATGTATGTGTACGTGAATTTGTTTACCAACACGTTTTTCAATTTTTTCTTCAGCAATGATTCCATACAATGTAGTTTCAAAACGTAAATATACATTCTTAATGAAAAAATTAAGACAATAGAAGACACTAGCGGATCTTACATCCCACTTAAACGAGGCTGTCTTTACAAGCCTTGAAAAAATTTTCACTAAAGGGCAGTAGGCATGGGTAACACAGCGCTGCGCGGCGCAATTACGCTAGCTCCGTAAACGGCATTGCCGCCCCAACACCAATATATGAAAAGCACTAGCGCCATTAACACCAAAAAACACCAGATACACACAACTCGCCTTAATTCTTTGAAAAATTGCACGTCTTTGTTTTGCTTTTGAGTGGTGAGAATGCCAGAAACTTATGTATTTTGGCAAATTCAAAGCTTTTACTCAAGAATGATGAGAATATCGTGGCACTTACTACGTTCCTAGCAATTAAATTCCGTTGGCGGTATAAGCGTTGCTCAGCGCCGACAGTTAAAGTAATTATAGACATGATACCACTGTATGGTGTGTTACACTGTATGACGATGGGTACTGTGGTGGCACCAGGCATGGGCGTAATCAGGAAAATGAATAATTGAGTAAAAAAAAAATCAGAATAAGTTTTCATTGATCATTTCAACATTTTTGGATGACGAATAAATTTATATTCTTCATGCAAGCACTTTCGAATGATGAATAAATTTTCATTCATAATTCAAGTAATTTCAAATAAGAATAAATTTTTATTCTTCATTTAAGCACTTTCGAATGATGAATAAATTTTTATTCATCATTCAAGTAATTTCAAATAACGAATAAATTTTTATTCATCATTCAAGTAATTTAGAATGATGAATAAATTTTTGTTCATCATTCAAGTAATTTCAAATAAGAATAAATTTTTATTCTTCATTTAAGCACTTTCGAATGATGAATAAATTTTTATTATCTTCTTACTAATATTATAAATGTGAAAGTTTGTATGTTTGGATGTTTGGGAAATCATCATGCGGAAACGACTGAACGGATTTGCATGAAATTTTGTACGAAGATAGCTTATGGGCCAGATTGGTTAATAGGATATTTTTTAAGAGTTGCCACCAGTTAAAAAAGTTTAATTTATTTAATATGCGGGAACGACTAAATCGATTTGCATGAAAATTTGAACACAGATAGCTTATGACCTAGGTTGGAAAATGGGGTACTTTTCTTAAGAGTTGCCACCTGTTAAAAAAGTTTCATTAAATTAATACGCGGAAAGGACTGAATGGATTTACATGAAATTTTGCAAGCAGATAGCTTATGACCTACAGTGGAAAATAGGCTAATCTTTTGGAAGAGTTGCCACCTGTTAAAAAAGTTTAATTAAGTTAATACGCGGAAACGATTAACGGATTTGCATGAAATTTTGCACAGAGATAGCTTATGACCTAGGTTAGGAAAAAGGCTACTTATTTTAAGAGTTGCCACCTGTTAGAAATGTTTAGTTTAATTAATACGCGGAAACGAGTGAACTGATTTGCATGGAAGTTTTCACACAGATAGCTTATGAGCTTGGTTGAAAAATAGGCTACCTGTTTTAAGAGTTACCACCTGCTAAAAAAGTTTAATTAAATTAATACGCGGAAAAGTCTGCACGGATTTGGATGAATTTTTGCAAGCAGATAGCTTATGTCCTACAGTGGAAAATAGGCAAATTTTTTAGAAGAGTTGCCACCTGTTAAAAAAGTTTTAATTAAATTAATACGCGGAAACGACTGAACAGATTTGCATGACATTTCGCACAGAGATAGCTTATGACCTATGTTGGAAAATAGGCTACCATTTTAAGAGTTATCACGTATTAGGAAAGTTTAATTAAATTAATACGCGTAAATGACTGAACTGATTTGCATGAAAGTTTGCACACAGATAGCTTATGACCTAGACTGGAAAATAGGCT
>NW_016158679.1:29268-31240 GCF_001687245.7 Rhagoletis zephyria
TACTGCTTATCTCTAGAGGTGTTCATGGTAGAGTACTGGGACTTAGTACTGGGGTCTGTAAAATCAATTCTAAATTCATGGAAGAAGATTAGGGTTATAAGAGAAAGGGGCGTGGCACTTCCAGTACAAATTTACTTTTTCTTGCCACATATCCCTGTAAGTGTTTGTGGAACAATACTGGAACTTGATGTGGAGTTGTGTATGCAAAATATATCAATTGCTCATGGAAAAAATGTGAGTTATTAAAAAAGGAGGCATGTCGCCTCCCATACATACTAAAAACTTCTTAATACATATCTCTGGAAGGATAGAAAATCTCTCGAAGTATTTTAAATTTGTTATGGAGATTTATTTTATAAGTGCCGTACTGACAGAATAAATTTTATTAAATGGAAAAGGGAGAGCCGCGTTCGGCATTATAATCTAAAGCTCTCTTGAGGCATTTGGTACAGTAATGAGAAGTGGTATTTTATCAAGGCCAGGTTACTAAATTTGAGTTGGAAATATTAGAACCCGCCGTGGAACCTCTAAGAAGGTTACACGTTCACGCGTCGAATACCTGGAACCATTTTAAGGTAAACTTAGAGGGATTGATATCTTTCGTTTATTATAAGTTCATGGTTTGAAACGGCCTAAATACCTTAACTCGCTTAAAAAATAGCGAAATGGGTACAGAAATAAAATCTAACATCATTAAATAATTTTTCANCACTAGGCATACATAGATATCAATCCCTCTAACAGGTCTATTCTGCACGTTACCGAAGATTTTGTGACCGGAAAATTTTATTACCAAAAAATGTTACCACTTGTCACCGCGATTCTAGGTACGTTGGTAATGCAGTGAAAATATTCAGCAACTCATCTATGAAGATTTGTGGAAATTCCTGTATTGCATATTTCACGGGGCAATATTTTGTTACCAGCTTATAAGATGGTAACCAAATTTACCGGTTACAGAAGAGCACAGAATGCGAAAAAGGTTTAAAAATTGACAGACACTTTAATACCGGTTATAAAATTTATGTTACCAGCGCAGAATTGACCTGTAAGTTTACCTTAAAATGGTTCCAGGTATACGACGCGTGAACGTGTAACGTTCTTAGAGGTTCCACGGCGGGTTCTAATATTTCCAAATCAAATTTAGTAACCTGGCCTTGATAAAATAGCATTTATCATTACTGTAGCAAATGCCTCAAGAGAGCTTTGGATTATAAGGCCGAACGCGGCTATCCCTTTTCCATTTAATACAATTTATTCTGTCAGTACGGCACTTATAAAATAAACCTCCATAACAAATTTAAAATACTTATTATGTATTAAGAAGTTTTTAGTATGTATGGGAGGCGACATGCCTCCCTTTTTAATAACTCACATTTTTTCCATGAGCAATTGATACATTTTGTATACACAACTCCATACCAAGTTCCAGTATTCTTCCACAAATTCTTCCAGGGATATGTGGCAAGAAAAAGTAAATTTGTACTGGAAGTGCCACGCCCCTTTTTCTTATAACCCTAATCTTCTTCCATGAATTTAGAATTGATTTTACATACCCCAGTACCAAGTCCCAGTACTCTACCATGAACACCTCTAGAGATAAGCAGTATAAAACAGTAAATTTGTACGGTAGAAACCATGTGCCCTTTTCGAATAACGCAAGTTTGTCTCCATGAGTATGCAATTAATTTTGTATACACATCTCGGTGCCAAGTTCCAGTCCTCTGCAATAAACACCTCCAGAGATTCGCAGAATAGAAAAATTAATTTGCATGGGAGTTGCCACACCACCTTTTCCAATTACTCTCATTTTTCTCCATGAGTATGGAATTAATTTTGTATACACATCTCGGTGCCAAGTTCCAGTCCTCTGCAATAAACACCTCCAGAGATTCGCAGAATAGAAAAATTAATTTGCATGGGAGTTGCCACACCACCTTTTCCAATTACTCTCATTTTTCTCCATGAGTAT
>NW_016158679.1:31358-65007 GCF_001687245.7 Rhagoletis zephyria
GGCACGCAAGTCTTTTTCAGGTGTATTTTTTCTTAGGCTTTGTATAAAAAAAGTACAAAAAAGAAAAAAACTGTATAAGGTTGGTCGAATGAATGGCCGTCCTAGTCACCAGTCCCGAGTCTATTAGATTTTTGAGTATGACGCCTATTTTGGACAGAAGGGGGAGTATAAGGGACTTAAAATGGAGAAAATTAGCCTATGGATACAGAAGATATGGAACAAATTAACTGACGAGGAGCTGCGTGCCAAATGAACTTTTCTCTCAAAGTTTACACTGCTGGCAAATGTAAATAAGGATTAAAATTTAAAAACTAATTAATACAACTAAAGTAAAATCTGTGGAAAATTATCAATAACATACTTTTTTCGCAAAATCTATAAAGGACTCTTCTATTTCTCAAAAAAACCTGGGTAACAGTTATTCGTCGCCACGCTGTATTTCCATACCAAGCTTGAGTGCTTTACCCCAAACATTTGAAGAGATATGCAATATGAAACTTTCAGTCAGTATGGGAGGTGCTACGCCAATTTTCCAAAAACCTCCATTTTTCTCGGTGAATATGAACATGATTTCACACAGTGTTGGCAAACTGTTAATCTGATTAACAATTAAAAACTAACGATTACAATGTTATTCGCGTTTGACGATTAAAATTAATTAGTCGTAATCAACTGTACCATTAATGATAACATTTTTTTAATCGTTAATCGCTGGCTGCGATTACGTTTAATTAATTTAAAACATTAATCGTTAATCCAATTAAAAATAAAATCTGATTAATTTGTCTAGTTTGTCCGAGTTTGAAACCAAACACCAGTTATAGTAATTATTTTGTGTTTTATGCTTATAAAAAGCACATAATATAAAAAAATTATAATTATTGTTATTAGTAATACATAAACTGGGAACTTTTACAAACCTAGTTTGTAAAACGTTTGTTGGTATATATCTTAATGAAAATGCACACCAAATTGCTTAGATTGATGAGGAAACCCGACTTAGCCATACCGGATTAACTTGCTTTGTGTGCACAGGGAAATTCCAGCATAACTTAATTAATCACCAAACCTACTTGATCAAATTAAGAGTTAATGATTAAAAATTAATTTTTTAATCGCGGTTACGATTAACTGTTTAGTCGGATTAAAATTAATCATGATTAACTGTAATCAGATTGAATTTAATCGAATTAACTAACTAATTAAAACATCAATCGATTAATGCCAACATTGATTTCACATACATATCACTATACCAAGTTTCAGTTCTCTCCCACAAATACTTCCAGAGATATGTATGTAATATGAAAATTCCAATTTGTATGGGAGGGGCCTTGAGTTATCGGACTTACTTTCAGTCTAAGACCATCCTTCCGAAATCCGTAGTAAGTGTACTAAATTTCGTTCTGATCGGAAAACCGGTTAAGGAAGTAGCCTATTTTTCAATCCAGGTCATAAACCATCTTTGAGCAAAATTTCATTTTCAAACAGGTGGCAATTCTTAAAAAAGTAGCCTATTTTCCAGTCTAGGTCATAAGCTATCTGTGTGCAAACTTTCATGCAAATCAGTTCAGTCATTTACGCGTATTAATTTAATTAAACTTTCCTAATACGTGATAACTCTTAAAATGGTAGCCTATTTTCCAACATAGGTCATAAGCTATCTCTGTGCGAAATGTCATGCAAATCTGTTCAGTCGTTTCCGCGTATTAATTTAATTAAAACTTTTTTAACAGGTGGCAACTCTTCTAAAAAATTTGCCTATTTTCCACTGTAGGACATAAGCTATCTGCTTGCAAAAATTCATCCAAATCCGTGCAGACTTTTCCGCGTATTAATTTAATTAAACTTTTTTAGCAGGTGGTAACTCTTAAAACAGGTAGCCTATTTTTCAACCAAGCTCATAAGCTATCTGTGTGAAAACTTCCATGCAAATCAGTTCACTCGTTTCCGCGTATTAATTAAACTAAACATTTCTAACAGGTGGCAACTCTTAAAATAAGTAGCCTTTTTCCTAACCTAGGTCATAAGCTATCTCTGTGCAAAATTTCATGCAAATCCGTTAATCGTTTCCGCGTATTAACTTAATTAAACTTTTTTAACAGGTGGCAACTCTTCCAAAAGATTAGCCTATTTTCCACTGTAGGTCATAAGCTATCTGCTTGCAAAATTTCATGTAAATCCATTCAGTCCTTTCCGCGTATTAATTTAATGAAACTTTTTTAACAGGTGGCAACTCTTAAGAAAAGTACCCCATTTTCCAACCTAGGTCATAAGCTATCTGTGTTCAAATTTTCATGCAAATCGATTTAGTCGTTCCCGCATATTAAATAAATTAAACTTTTTTAACTGGTGGCAACTCTTAAAAAATATCCTATTAACCAATCTGGCCCATAAGCTATCTTCGTACAAAATTTCATGCAAATCCGTTCAGTCGTTTCCGCGTGATGATTTCCCAAACATCCAAACATACAAACTTTCACATTTATAATATTAGTAAGAAGTAAGATAGTAAGATGTATATAATACGTGAAGGGATTTTTTGTCCAGGTCACCAGATCTGCACCGTTCATTCGATTTTAAAAAATGAGGTGTCAAATGAAAGGGCTCGGGCTGTAAAAGTGCTCTAAGGTTTTACTTTTTCGAAAAGAGTTGCCACCTTTCAAAAAAATTAATTACAAATTAAAAAAAAAAAATTATTAAATAATTAGTACAATATGGGTATCAATCTAAATGGTTTAGAAAAGGTTTTATTTTTTTATTACATACAAGGGGTTGCCACCTGTTTAAAAAAATCAAATTCAATTTCAATTATGGAAACTAGATAGGCGAAATATTCATCACCATAGGGGCGTCGGGCGGGAGAGGTTAAGGAGGTTTTAGTTTGGAAATATTTTAAGAAGGGTTGTCATCTAATTTAAAAATTGAAAGTAATTAAATTATGCAGAAGTTACTTAAATATGTGAAATATTAAAACATGGGTGTCAAGCAAAAGTGAGTTGACAGTTTTGAGCATCCAGACTATTTATGTGGTTTTTAAGAAGGGTTGCCACCTGTTTGAAATGTTAAACTCAAATTAAATTAATAAAAGATGGATTTCAGCCGAAAAAAGGTTTATTTCTAATCTACATGCACTAGGGCTGCCACGGTTTTTTTTTTACCCTCCATTCCCGCCCATCCGCACGAGGGGTGCAGTCCGCATGACGTACGGAACCAGTATTTTCAATTTTTGCGCCGAGTCACGATAGGCAGGAGTTTGTTAAGTGTCGAGATCTAAAACTGTTCAGCTACAGAACTAAATTCATCAGCCGATTTTATGTCTTTATTTTAATGATTCATTTATTGAGAGAGGACAGTATCGATTTCTTAATGCTGAAAAGCGGATCTGATATATCAAACGTGCTGGAATGAGAGTTAAAATCCTGGCATAAGCAACGGAGTGGGTCGTGCAATTCAAAATTAGTTTTACAAGCTTTCAGAAATAGGGGGCAAAAGTGTCTTGATACCCGGGAGGGAACATTAAGGCTAACTTCGCCAAGAAGAAGCGGACTTGAAATTGAGCCTGTTAGTAATTTAACTATAAAAATTGTACCAAGCATTTGCCTGCGGCTGGAAAGTGTAGGAAGATTAATAAGTTTTAATCGGCTCGTATAAGGTGGAAGGTTATATTGAGAATCCCAACGGAAATTTCTTAAAGCAAAAAGTAGGAATTGTTTTTGAATTGATTCTATCTTGTCTGAGTAAATTTGATACCTTGGATTCCAAACCACCGAACCGTATTCCAGAATTGGCCTAACTAATGTTGTAAACAGGGTTTTAGTGATATAAGGGTCACAAAATTCTTTTGACCATCGTTTCACAAATGCAAGTACACCTTTAGCCTTGTTGACTGTCACATTAATATGAAGATTAAAATTAAGCTTAGGATCCATTGTGATACCAAGGTCCACAAAATTGTATACCTGTTCCAGGTTATGGTTACCTATTGTATAAGAAGTGGGATGAACAGCTCTTCGCGAGAAGCTCATTACTTTACATTTCTTAAGATTTAGAGGCATAAGATTTACTTGACACCAGTAAGCCATGCTGTCTAAGTCTGATTGTAGCAAAGACCTTTCTTTAATTGAAACGTACGATTTATAAAGCTTTACATCATCTGCATACATTAAAATTTTGGAAAATTGTATATCTGTAGAAATATCGTTTATAAAAAGCAAGAACAGAACCGGGCCTAGGTGGCTACCTTGAGGGACTCCTGAAGTAACATCAATGACGTCAGAGATAGTATTTTTAAACAATACCCTTTGTGATCTATCATAGAGGTATGAAGAGATCCAACGTAGAAAATTAGGTGGAAGACCAAGAAGATCAAGTTTGTAGATGAGCAACGAGTGGCACACTTTGTCAAATGCTTTACTGAAGTCAGTATATATAACATCAACAGTTTTGCTTTCACTAAATGCTTTTGAGATATAGGATGTTAATTCGAGTAAATTTGTAGAAGTTGATTTGCCCTTGCAAAATCCATGTTGACTATATGAAATGCTAGAAGAGATAGAATGCGTCAACTGATTTGTTATAATTGCTTCAAATAATTTAGGAATTGCAGAAAGCTTAGCTATTCCCCGGTAGTTCTCCACTGAAGATCTGCTACCGCTTTTATGTAACGGGGTTATGAACGATTCCTTCCATATAGTTGGAAAAACGCCCTCTTTAAGAGATAAATTAAATAACGCTGTTAACGGCTCATAGAGATAATCAGAACAATTTATAAGAATACAAGTAGGGATCTGGTCAGGACCATAACTGAAGGACCGCTTTAAGGATTTCAGATAAACTACTACATCATCGGGAGATATTACTGGGATATTTATTGAGTTCATTGGACATAGTTTAAAAGGATAGTCAATGTTAGCATGTGAGTTAATGGAATAATTGGATTTAAAAAACTGAGCGAACATGTTAGAAATTGTTTGATTATCACTAGAGACGGTATTTTGATACTTCATGGCGGAAGGAAACCCACGTACATTTCGCTTGGAGTTTACGAAGTCATAAAATGATTTGGGGTTATATATTATACGCCGTTTGATTTTACACAAGTAAGCTTTATAACACTTTTTATTTAATTCAAAAAACTTATGACGCAAAAGTGAGTATTTTACATAGTATGAGTGTAAACCGGTTTTTTTGTGTAATCTAAAATAACGCGACTTTCTGTTTTTCAAATTTCTCAGCTCTTTAGTGAACCATAACTGTGTTTGCTCTTCAGGAACATACATACGTTTAGGCACATGCTTTTCAAATAATTTATGTAAAGTAAAGTTAAAAAGTGCAACGCTTTGTTCAATATTTTCTTTAAATGCAGGCCACGACAATTTAGACAGTTCTTTGTTAAGCATTTTAAAGTTGGCTTTCGAAAAATCAAAGCGAATATTTGGCTCGTATGCTTGGGTACTGCAATTTTGACCATCACTTATAACTTCGTAAGATACCTCCATAGCAGGGTGGTAGACATCTTCGGGCAAAACTAGTGGATCACACTTATTTACAACGGACTTAGATGCATCATCAACATAAACAAGATCTAATACTCTACCAAACTTATTGTGAAGTACATTAACCTGAGTTAGGCAGAGTTCAGCCATCTCCTCTAAAAATACGTTGTTGCACGCACTAGACGCGAAAGGTACGATATCATTGTCAATGATGTTCCATGATATGCTTGGTAAATTAAAATCACCCAACACAATCATTGAATCAGAGGGTTTAGTCAGTAAATTAACTGATTTCAGTAAAGAGATGAGTCGTGAATACACCAATGTGTCAGATCGGGGAGGGATATAGCATAGAGCTAAGTAAATAGACCCTTTTCCAGCCTGTACACGAATGCATTTGAACTCTACTGAATCAATGTGTGGAAGACTAACTTCTTCAGATGGTATTGAAGAGTCTACAGCGAAGAGTACGCCACCGCCGAATCTGTCCTCCCTATCTTGTCTATAGATATGATAATTATTTGGAAGAATCTCTGAATTGAAAATGTGAGGTTTCAGCCAAGTTTCAGTAAAAGAAAGAATATTATAATTACATTCAAGGCCTTTAAAGTATAAGTTCGTTAATTTAGTATTTAAGCCTCTTACATTTTGGTAATAAATACTTAAAGCAGATTTAATAATTAGTTTTTTGATTCAGTGTTATGACGGGGAATATTAGCTAAGTTATTTACTTTTTTGGGCCTATATTCGAATTCACGAACGAAAGCTCCGGGGGGCCAAAAAGAACTACTAAGCAGCGCATTAAAATTATCTAAATTTACGTCAATTTTAAATGAAGCAATATTTCTTTCGTAATTAAAATTAAATTTTCTGATGCTTAAGTCGACAGTTGTAATTTTTGATGAGATGTAAAGCTTTATATCGTCTTCGGTAGTGTCTCTCGAAAATCTAGAAACAAAGATTGACTTCTTTGGCGGAACCACAACTAGTTTCCTCGTATCAGACTGGACTACCGGTGGAGGGGGTTGAGTTTCTGCGTTAGTAGTTGAGGATAGGGAAGGCGGTGGAGGCTTTGAAGATGATGCCACCACTTCAATGGGGGAAGGGGAAGATACTTCAGGCTCTTTATTATCCGAAGCAGATTTCGTTACACGGTCTTTTGAGGCTGAGGATTCTGATGCTGGAGGACACGGAGAGGATAAATTAATTAAGTCCGTCGGAAGATTATTCTGACGTGCAACGGCAGCAATTTCCTTAGATGGACTATGAAGACGCTTACGTTTAGACACACGGATATCCTTAACAGATTGCAAGGTATCTAAGCATTTGAATGATTTAAACATATTTTCATAATGCTTAAATTTTTCTGTCAGTACCGACAATTCTCTTCCTATTTCTGTAAAACCATTTCTGGTTTGCCTAAATAGCTTGAAAAGATCAACTTCGGTTGACCTGCACTTTACGCAAGACCAGCGAAGGCCCTTGCCATCATTAATAGCGTCCAGAATTCTTCCCGTCAAACCAGCACATTTCAGATGGTAAATACCATCACACAGCCAGCACGATAAGTAGCGTTCAGAATCGCTTTTAATTTGGCAAGTATCAAGATCACACTTCATATTGAAAGATTTATGTAATACACTCGTTAATAAAAGACAAACAAAATAAATTATAACAATTAAGGAGCTGATGTAAATAGCTTTAAATAAATGTAGCGAACAGTTTGAGTATCACAGTAATTATGACACTTAATAAACGCAACGCAAACAGCTTTGACAAGAATTACTAGAAGAAGTAAACAAAAAGAGTAGAACAAATGTGCAAAAACACAATGATAGCAACAAATGACTCGGCAAAATTAGAATGTATGCTAGTGAAATTTAATTAAATTTACTTTAATATAAAGCCAATAACTTTCACTTAGCTTCAATTATTTCACACTCTGATGCTCATAAGCACTTTTTATCACTACTTTAACACAGAATTAGCAAAATGAAAGCCAAAATCAGAGCACAATAAAGTACAACCTCACAGCTTGACGTTTGCTTAGTCTGTTCAAAATATCAGGTTTATGGTGAATTAAAGCACATTGGGTAATGAAATTATATATAGGTGTCAGACGATAGAGGTCTAAGAACGAAATAACAATATATGGGTGCTAAACTAACCCTTTCGCTATTTTGATGCCATATGGCGTCATGCTTTTTTGAATACTCACAGATTTAATTGAGCTTATCTGAAATTATATTTTTGTATGCAACGCTGTAATGGGAAGTTTTATAAACTATATTTTAATACGGTATTGTTATTTTTATCCATAGTAGATGAAAAATTTCAATTTTAAAACTTTACTAAAATATCGATCTTCTTCTGCTTACAAAGGTCTACATTAAAATACTATAATTTACCAAATAACCCAATAAATTAAAAACAAACAAATATGCTATAGTCTCCAAAATAGTGTCAAATATTGCTAGAACTTATAATTTAATTTAAAAAAGTGCTAATAAACGCGTGGTATATTTTTAAATGTGTATGATGCCATATGGCATCAATAATATTTGAAGGAGCTGAAATCCGCACCAGCAAATAACGATATATTTGTACTGGGAAATTGCAACTGGTAAATTTTTTTAATGAATTATTAAATCTATGCATGTGCCAACTTTTTTTATTAAATTTTTGTGGTGTTATTTAATTTGATTTGAATAAAATAAAATACCATATTAAAAAATCTTTGCATATTTTTTACACCAGTTAGTACAAATGATGCCATATGGCATCATTCCAAAAAAACACTTTAGAATCGCATTTTGGAAAAAAATTTTATTGAATGTTATTATATTATGTATTAAGGATCATTTAATAAAAAAATAGGATTTTTAAAGCCCGAATCTAAAAAGATGTACCGAAAGGGCTAAGGAGCGTTAAGAAAACTTTAGAATATTTTTGAGCCGTTTGACGAGGATTGCCACCTGTTTGAAAATATTCAAATTAAGTACTTCTATTTTAAATGCATTTTGATTTGTGATTTTTTAGCTAAATAATATTCTTTTAGACAACGCAACTACTTCGGGATTTTTGGGGCTATTTCGGGGCTTTTTGGACTATTTCGATATTCTCTGGGTTCTTGGGAATATATCGGGATTTTTGGGACTAATTCCGTATTTTGTGACTATTTCGGGTTTTGCGAGACTTTCTCGAGATCTTCTCTCGGGGGTTCTCGGGATTTTTGGACTATTTCGGGATTTCTGAGAATTCTTCGGGATTTTCTGGACTATTTCGGGGTTTTTGAGACAACTTCGGTATTCTCGGGGTTATCTGGCCTATATCGGGATCTACGGGACCACTTAGGGATTTTTGGGACCAATTCGGATTTTTTGTTACCATTTCGGGTTTTACGACATTGTCGGGGTTCTCGGGGCTATTTCGGGATTTTTGGGACTATTTTGGTATTTTTGAACTATTTCGGATTTTCGGGGTTCTCGAGAATATGTCGGGATTTTTGGAACTATTTGGGGATTGTTGGACTATTTCGAGGTTTCTTCGGGATTTTCAGGACTATTCCCGGTTTTTCGAGACTTTTTCGAGATTTTCGGGGCTCTCGGAGCTATTTCGGGATCTTAGGAATTTTCGGGGCCAATTCGGAATTTTTGGTACTATTTTGGGTTTTACGAAACTACTTCCGATATTTTCGGGGTTCTCGGGATTATATTATATTATTATATCGGGACTTTTGGGATTTTTTTTGGTAATTTTTAACTACTTCGGCATTTTCAGGACTATTCCGGGTTTTTCGAGACTACTTCGAGGTTTTCGGCGTCCTCGGGTTTATATCGGCATCTTCGGGACTACTTCGGGATTTTTGGGGCTTTATCGGAAGTTTCGGGATCTTGGAGATTTCCCGGGGACTCTGGAGACTATTCCGAGTTTTTCAAAACTAATTCGAGATTTTCGGGGCTCTCGGGGTTATTTCGGGATCTTAGATTTTTGGGACCAATTCGGAATTTTTGGGACTATTTCGGGTTTTACGAAGCTACTTCGAGATTTTCGGGGTTCTCGGGAATATATCGGGATTTTTTTCGTATTTTTGAACTATTTCGGGATTTTCAGGACTATTCCGGGTTTTTCCAGATTTTCGGCGTCCTCGGATTTATATCATCTTTGGGACTACTTCGGAATTTTTCGACTATTTCAAGATTTTCGACACTTCTTCGGTATTTGCTGGACTAATTCGGTGTTTTGGGAACTGTTCGGAGTTTTTCGAGACTTTCGTAGTTCTCGGGACCATACTGGGATTTCTTCTGGATTTTTGGAACTGTTTCGGAATTTCGGAGACAAATTGTCTGAAAACAGGACCAACCCTGGAAAATCAGGACGTCTGGCAGTCCCAAAATTTCGCAAAATAGCCCAAAAATTCCGAAGTAGTCCCGAAGATCCCGATATATTCACGAGAACCGCGAAAATCTCGAAGTAATCTCGAAAAATCCGAAATAGTCCCAAAAATCCCGATATATTCCCGAGAACCCCGAAAATCTCGGAAGAAGTCCCAAAAATACTGAACTAGTCCCGAAGATCTTGATTTAGAGCCGAGAATCCCGAAGATCTCCAAGTAGTCTCGAAAAACCCGGAATAGTCCTGAAAATCCCGAAGAAACCTCGAAATAGTCCAACAATTCCAAAATAGTTCCAAAAATCCCGACATATTCTCGAGAACCCCGAAAATATCGTAGTTGTCTCGAAAATCTCGAAATAGTCCAGAAAATCCCGAAGAATTCTCGAAAATCCTGAAATAGTCAAAAATCCTGAGAACCCCCGAGAGAAAATCTCGAGGAAGTCACGCAAAACCCGAAATAGTCCCAACAATACGGAATTGCTCCCAAAAATCTCGATATATTCCCGAGAACCCCGAAAATATCGAAATAGTCGAAAAAATTCCCTTACACCTTGTGTATAGTTGAACTAAATTACACTTCAATTACGTGGCAACCCTCTTGAAAATATTTGTATACTGAAACATTCTTAGACCTCTATCGTTTGACACCCATACATTTAAAGCAGGTGGCAACCCTTTTTAAAAACNTGGGATTTCTTCTGGATTTTTGGAACTGTTTCGGAATTTCGGAGACAAATTGTCTGAAAACAGGACCAACCCTGGAAAATCAGGACGTCTGGCAGTCCCAAAATTTCGCAAAATAGCCCAAAAATTCCGAAGTAGTCCCGAAGATCCCGATATATTCACGAGAACCGCGAAAATCTCGAAGTAATCTCGAAAAATCCGAAATAGTCCCAAAAATCCCGATATATTCCCGAGAACCCCGAAAATCTCGGAAGAAGTCCCAAAAATACTGAACTAGTCCCGAAGATCTTGATTTAGAGCCGAGAATCCCGAAGATCTCCAAGTAGTCTCGAAAAACCCGGAATAGTCCTGAAAATCCCGAAGAAACCTCGAAATAGTCCAACAATTCCAAAATAGTTCCAAAAATCCCGACATATTCTCGAGAACCCCGAAAATATCGTAGTTGTCTCGAAAATCTCGAAATAGTCCAGAAAATCCCGAAGAATTCTCGAAAATCCTGAAATAGTCAAAAATCCTGAGAACCCCCGAGAGAAAATCTCGAGGAAGTCACGCAAAACCCGAAATAGTCCCAACAATACGGAATTGCTCCCAAAAATCTCGATATATTCCCGAGAACCCCGAAAATATCGAAATAGTCGAAAAAATTCCCTTACACCTTGTGTATAGTTGAACTAAATTACACTTCAATTACGTGGCAACCCTCTTGAAAATATTTGTATACTGAAACATTCTTAGACCTCTATCGTTTGACACCCATACATTTAAAGCAGGTGGCAACCCTTTTTAAAAACCTCAAAAAAAGTCTGGCTGCTCAAAGTGAAGCTCTCTACTCACTTTTGCTTGACACCCATGTTTTATTATTTCACATACCTAAGTAACTTCTGCATAATTTAATTACTTCAGATTTTTAAATTAGGTGAGAACCCTCATTAAAATATTTCCAAACTGAAACATCCTTAAACCTCCCTCGCCCAACACCCATATTGTGACGAATATTTTACTTATCTAATTTCAATAATTGAAATTAAATTTGATTTTTTTTAAACAGGTGACAAACCCTTGTATGTAATAAAAAAATAAAACCTTTTCAAAACCATTTAGATTGATACCCATATTGTACTAATTAATAAATTTTTTTTAATTTGTAATTAAATTTTTTGAAAGTAAAACCTTATGGCACTTTTACAGCCCGAGCCCTTTCATTTGACACCTCATTTTTTAAAATCGAATGAACAGTGCAGATCTGGTGACCTGGACAAAAAATCCCTCACGTATTATATACATATCGAGCCCTAACCGCCAAAATAACGTAAGCGCCATTTTTTCCATTTTTTTTTCTTTTTGATTTAGAAATACATCTAGATGCCCCAGGAATATTTTTGCATCAAAAATAAAATTTTGAAAAAAATGTCGCTGACGTTATTTTGGCGGTTAGGGCTCGANCACGTATTATATACATATCGAGCCCTAACCGCCAAAATAACGTAAGCGCCATTTTTTCCATTTTTTTTTCTTTTTGATTTAGAAATACATCTAGATGCCCCAGGAATATTTTTGCATCAAAAATAAAATTTTGAAAAAAATGTCGCTGACGTTATTTTGGCGGTTAGGGCTCGATATGTACATATATAGATAATTAAATAAATACATTCTTATGTATGTTCATGCTTATATGCATACATATGTGGACTTTGATATTATATTTTCTAATATTTCATACACAATTAATATGTATATACGACATGAACATTTACCGTGACTGTCTACCTGGTAATGTGATCAAGGAAGAATGAATAAATGAAAAATTACGCGTTATTTATTCAGTATTACTTGAATAATGAATAAAAATGTATTCATCATTCGAAAGTGCTTGAATGAAGAATAAAAATTTATTCGTTATTTGAAATTACTTTCAATTTTTATTCATCATTCGAAAGTGCTTAAATGAAGAATAAAAATTTATTCTTATTTGAAATTACTTGAACGATGAATAAAAATTTATTCGTTATTTGAAATTACTTGGATGAATACAAATTTATTCATCATTCAAAAGTGCTTGAATGAAGAATAAAAATTTATTCTTATTTGAAATTACTAGAATGATGAATGAAAATTTATTCATCATTCGAAAGTGCTTGAATGAAGAATAAAAATTTATTCGTCATTCAAAAATGTTGAAATGATGAATAAAATTTTATTTTTTATTTGAATAATAATTCATTCAAAAACGCCCATCCCTGATGTACATATGGAAACTACCTTCAAACAGCATATTTCAATACAAGTATANGTGGCACACAGATGGCACCGTGATCAAATCAGTACACTGCACTATTGCGCGAAGTTAGTGCGCTGACACCACAAATGGCGCCGGCGTTTTTGAGCTAGCGCCATAAAAATTGCGCTATTATCCATGGGCAAAGGGCAGTTTCAAAAACATTTAAAAATTTTTGATGTGTTGTTGTTGTTGTTGTAGCGGCTACAACAACCCCGCCCAGATCGGTTAATATCTCAGTCGCTGTCGTCAAGTTTCACTAACGGCAGCCCTAAGAAGGGTGCAGTCTGAATAGGGTCGGTCCACAGGGACAAAGGCGTTAGGTTTGTCAGGTTTTCAGGGCATACGAAGAGATGTTTCGAGTCCGGGGGCGCCTCTCCGCATGCCGGACACTCATTTGGTACATCTGCGTTTAGTCTGCTCAGGTAAGAGTTTAACCTTCTCCAGTAGCCAGAGCGAAGTTGGGCTATTGTGGTACTAGTCCCCTGAGGCAGATGAAGCTCCGTCTCGTCGATGTCCGGTGGTTGTGCGCCTAGAACGGCATTCACAGGTCTGGAGTCTACATAGCTCGAGACTTATAGCCCAGTTATGCATACTTGCACTGCTATACCATGCGCGATCGTTCGTCGAGCGGTCCTCTTTCGCTGTGGTTGCGGCGCCTGGTTGCGCGGGTTGTGCACCTGGTTGCGCGGGTTCTGAGCCTTCTGCCCGCGCAGAGCCGACATTGGAGGCAGTTATCCGTCTCTGCCGTTGGGGCCAGGGGGCATGCCTTCCGCGAAGCCATGATGTCTTCAATCTGGAAGTAGAAGCAAAGGCAGAGAAACGAGGAGTACTTGGGTACAATACTTAAACGGGAAGTTGACCCTTAATATACAGAAGGAAAATATGTATAGAACTATTTATTGTGCTTTTGGAACGAAGCACAGTTTGACATGGCCGCGTGATAACTCCATTTTGTATACGGACTTCCACGCCACGTATGTGATTATCAGGGCCGTGGCGAACGTTTTCGATTCGTCCCAATCGCCACTCGGTGGGGGGGAGCGAATCTTCTTTGATCACGACGATGTCGCCTGGCTGAGGATCGCGTTGTGGAGTTTTCCACTTGTATCTCTTCTGAAGATCTTTGAGGTAATCTTCTTTCCAGCGGCGACTAAATTGGTGGTGAAGTGCTTTGACTTTCTCCCACCGGTTTAGTAGAGAGAGGTCTTCCGCATTAGGCTCGGGAATGGCCAATAGCGGTGCACCTCGAAGGAAGTGACCCGGAGTAAGTGCTGTCATATCAGCTGCGAAAGTAAACTTGTGGGTTGCAGCGGGTTTCTTTAAATGGATTTTAAAGCTTTTCACTGCAGATTCCCACAAGCCGCCCATGTGGGGGGCGCTGGGTGGTATATATTGCCAGTTGATGCTTTGAGGGGCATATTTTGTGACAATGTCTGCGGAACATTCGTTAAGGAATTTAATGAAGTTGCGTTCTGTTGCGCGGTGGGCGCCAGTGAAAGTTTTTCCATTGCCGCTCATCATTCTTGAGGAGAAACCTCGTCTGCCAACAAAGCGGGCGAATGCTGTTCGAAAAGCCTCGGTTGTAAGATCTGGGCATAGCTCGAGATGCACTGCCTTTGTGGAAAAACAGACAAAACTGCAACGTATCCCTTGATAAGGGTTGTAGATCTTAGCACCGATGCTTTAATTTGGAATGGCCCAACAATCTACTCCCGTTGTGGAAAATGGGAGTGAGAAACTGCAGCGCTCAGCGGGTAGAGCGGCCATTATTTGGGTGCATGTTTGTTGCTTGTAAAGCGTGCACACTTTGCATTGAAAAATGCATTTTTTAATTAGAGGTTTTAGCTTTGGTACGTAGTACTCTTACCTTACCGTTTGGAGCATTAATCGTGTTTCTGCGTGAAGAAGCAGCGAGTGTAAAAACTCCAAATGTAGCTGGCTGAACCTCGATTCTGTAGGGAGAATTATTGGGTGCCTTTCATTGTAGCTCAACGTGGAATGTGCTAATCGGCCATTAACCCGTAGAAGTCCGTCTTTATCAAAGGAAGGATTGAGAACAAGTGGACTTTTTTTTGTTAATTGGCTTTTTATCTTGCAAAGCGCTTTTTTCGCTTTTTCGCGCTGCGTTGATAAGACGCATTTTTGCATGTTGGAATTCGTTGTGTGTCAGATGTGGATTGGTGATTGTAGCTAACCCCTTTGATTTGTTGCGGGTATTGCTCACGAAGCGGAACATGTACGCAGTCACGCGGAGTGCTCGAGAGAAAGAAGCAAAGCGATCAAGAAAATGACCTCTTCTTCGAGCGCGTGATATACCTCCACCTTGCGCTTTTCTGGTGGAGATGCACTGCATGCCTTTGACCTTGGCCATGCGTCCATGTGGCAAGAGAGCCATTTTTGTCCGTGCCACCAGAGTGGGGAATTTGCCAAGTCCTGCGGTTTGCAACCACGGGTGCCGAGGCCGGCTGGATTGTCTTGGCTGGCAACATGGCGCCATGTACCGGTTGAAAGATATTCCCGGATTTGGGAGGTACGATTGGATACATACGTCTTCCATGTACATGGTGGCTTTTCAAGCCAAGCTAGCACAATCTCTGAATCTGACCATAAGAATGTGTTGCACGATTCCAATTTGAGCTGTTTTCGAACAGTTGCGACCAGTTTCGCGAGTAAGACTGCACCACACAGCTCCAGGCGTGGCAAGCTTACCGTCTTCAATGGTGCGACTTTGCTTTTTGCAACCAAGAGAGTGGAATCTTTGGTTGCTAGCATCTACGCGGATGTAAATCGCAGCGCAATATGCTTTTTCCGAGGCATCGCAAAACCCGTGGATTCGGGTATCTTGCACCGGAGTGAAATTAACCCATCGAGGGATTTCGATGTGGCAGATGGCTGGCAGATTTTCTGCGAACTGTTGCCATTTTGCTAAGGATATGGGTTTGGCACATTCGTCCCAATCAATGCCATCCAGCCAAAGTTCTTGAAGCAGAATCGTTGCTTGAATCATCACTGGCGACAGCCATCCTGCCGGGTAAAAAAGTTTTGCGACGGAGGATAAGATTTGTCGCTTTGTGACGGCATTCGATGTCGATGCAGGGAGAATGGTGTAGGAAAATTTATCTGTAAGTGCGTTCCATTGTATACCAAGAGTTTTGGTTGTAGAAGCGCTCTCAAATTCAAAAGGTTGGAGTCGAGACGATCCTCCTTTGGAAATTTTTCTAAAATGGCCGGATGATTGGCCATTCGTTTCTTGAGTATGAAACCAGCTGACTTCAGCGCTTTGATCACTTGAACAAGTGATTCAGTGGCGTTGTCAATATCATGACTGCCGGATAGGATGTCATCCACATACGTTTCGGTTTTAAGTATTGTAGCAGCCAAGGGAAATGTCGCTATCGTATCATCTGCTAATTGATGCAGGGTACGGATAGCGAGGTATGGTGCACAATTAACGTCGAATGTTACGGTTTTGAGATTATAATCGGTGACCGGAGAGTCAACCGACGTGCGAAACAAGATTCGCTGAAAATCTTTATTGTCCTCGTGGATGATTATTTGACAATACATTTTTTCAATGTCGCCATTGAACATGAATCTGTGCATTCGCCACTGCAGAATGAGCAGCATGAGATCTGGTTGGAGTGTGGCAACACGTCATTCAGGGATTTTCCTGAACCATATGTTTTTGAGGCGTTTAATACCACGCGAACCTTATCTGGTTTGACGACCGCATGATGTGGCAAGTAGAAGGAGAAGTATTTGCCATTGGAAATTATCTCGCATAGCTTCGTGTGCTCCATATGACCGAGGTCGAGATATTCTTGCAACACATTATTGTACATTGTGGCTAAGTCTCCCTTTTTCTGAAGCGATCGCTCCATACTGAAAAACTGCTGGAGTGGAGCAGACCGAGAGTGGCCCAGAGATAGCTTTTTTGGAAATTCTTCCTTGAATGGAAGTCGCACAATGTATCGACCGTTTGGGGCACGAGTCGTTGTTGTTGCATACTTATTTTCACATGCCTGATCTTCACGGGAAATTTGTGTAGGTTGTGGAATCTCCTCCTCTTCCCAAAAACTTTCTAAGCCGAGTGCTGAGAGTTGTATTCGAGCACTCTTCTACTTGTGTCGAGAATGACACCACATTTTCGGTTATTGAATCACTGAGAATCCAGCCAAATATTGTTTTTTGCGCAAGTATAGTGTCGCAAATCTTTTGTATACCTTCCAGCAGGATTTGTGGAAGTATATCGCTGCCGATTCCCATGTCAGTTTGAGCTGCTATGTGACAGCTTGGGTCAGCAAGTTCAAGGATCTTGAATTGCTCCCAGTTTTCACGGCTAATGGTGAATGTAGGCATGTGCCTCGTGAGCTGAGGTAACACGATAGCCTGTGTGTTTATCCGTTGCATGGTTTTGGGTGCAACCAATGTGAGTGGACAAAGCTTTGAGGAGCTTTGTACTACGTGTCCACCCATGCCNATGAATCGCTGCCAGTTTTCACGACTAATGGTGAGTGTAGGCATGTGCCTCGTGAGCTGAGGTAACACGATAGCCTGTGTGTTTATCCGTTGCATGGTTTTGGGTGCAACCAATGTGAGTGGACAAAGCTTTGAGGAGCTTTGTACTACGTGTCCACCCATGCCGGAAATTTCAAACTTGGAATGTTCGAATGGTAGTTTCAACCGTTTCCGAACTTTCGAGGAAATGAAAGTTCTCTGTGAGCCTTGATCAATCAGGGCTCTAAGCTGAAACAATTCCCCTTCGTGTTCAACCGTGACCATGGCAGTTGGAAGGAGAATTTTGCTATCATTGTCGGTGTGCAATGATTGTATTTGTGCTTGTTTGGAACAGCACGGTTGCTCGCTGGAATTGGAGCTTGACTGCGCTTGTCGAGCGGGAGGTGTCGACTGGGCAGTAGTGTGTTGTGCGGCGGTTTCATTCGCTCGCGCACTGGAGTGTCGAGATGGTGGTTTGGGATTCATGTGCAGCAGGGAGTGATGCCGTTGTTGGCAATGTGTACATGACCACTTGCACGGACACTCATTAGTGCTAGGGGTATTGCCAAGGCAGTTTTTGCACAGCTTGGTTTGGTTTGCGAATTGTACTCGGTTTGGTACCGAAATTCGCTTAAATTGTGGGCAGACTCTAATGGGATGAGGGGACTTGCAGTAAGAGCAAGTTGTTTCCCTCTTAGGTTCTGTCACAAAGATTTGCGTCCTGTTAAAGGACCTGTTTTGGGCAGCATTTTGATGAGCGACTGGTTTTTGTTTATTTTGGCTTGGATGAAGCCGGTTAAGTCTTTCGACTACTTCGTATCTTGAAGTAAGAAAATCGTCCATTTGTGACCATGAGGGTAAATCTCTTCGAGAAGAGAGAGATTGTTCCCAAAGTGACAGTGTGGTTTCGGGCAATTTGGATGAGCATATGTACACCAATATGGGATCCCAACTGTCTGTCTGGACGTCTTGGGAATTAAGAACTGACAGACAGTTGTTAATTGATGTTTGCAGCCTTTGAAGTTGCTCGCTATTCTCGGATTGAATAGTCGGCAAAGTCATCAAAATTTTAATTTGGTTGTCAACCAAGATACGTTTGTTTTCGTATCGTGACCGTAAAGCTTCCCAGGCCAGCTCGAAGTTATCATCGCTGAGCGGGTATTGCTTGACGATGGAGCCGGCTTTTCCTTAGCTTTTGTATCGGAGGTGATACAATTATTGAGCACGGGAGAGCTTCGGGTGGTTGATGTACACGGCTGTGAACATGTCACGAAAAGCGGGCCATTTTTCGTAACCGCCGTAAAATGTCTCCGTGTCACAAGGTGGGACTTGTAGAAAAACGTTTGCCTCTGCTGAGGTGTGTTCCACGCGGGGTGGTGGACTCGGTGCGGCGATTGCGCTAATCAACGACAGTTGATCGGCAATTTTAGCTTTGGTCACCTCATATAATTCAAGGGAAGTGAAGTACTTGCCTTCTACCGAATTCTTAAAGTTTTCGGTTAGGCTGTCATCTGTCTTTGAAAAAACCAAATCATAGGCGGACTGAAGCCGTGCCCAACAATCATCTAGTGATTTGTCATCACTATCATAAGATATGAATCAGTGTGGTCTTGGATTGGTGCATCACTGAATTTCGCACAGTATCTCATGATACTGTCACTTTCCGCTATAAACTTTTGAGCGGATGGGTCAAACGTTTTAGATTTCGGGGGCGGTGAGGGTTCCCTCTTACCCCCGGTGGCTTCTTGCGAAGCATTTTTTGACCTTGTCTCGATTTCAGACATTTTTGGTGGACTGTGTCCAAGTGGCATTTTAACTCTCGTGGAAGGTCAAACGTATAAAAATTGAGAGAAGAATTAATCAAATTAGCTGAGTACCACCCAGATATCGTTCGCAAAAAATTAGAAAAATATGTGTCAAACGAGAAAAAATTGCACTTCGTGCCACAGAGAATCAGGAAAAAATTTTAAGATTTTGTGGCGGTGTTTGTGTTTTTGTTTCTTGCAAATTACGTGAAATTATATTTGCTTTAACTTTTGGTTCACCACTTTTAATAACGTGGAAAAGGGAGCGTCCCAATTAAATCCGCGGAATATGGATTTGAAAAATTTCAGTAAGAGAAAAAAAATCACAAACACTTTTCACTGTTATATACGTGGTGAAATATACGTATGTATAAATATTTAATGTGATATAAATAATTACTTAAATACTGAAAAAGTATTGGTTATTTATCACTATCTAAACAAATGCAATTTGGAAGTTTACTGGGTTGCATGTATCTAAATATCTTGAACTCACTTATTACCGCGTTATAGGATAATATTCGAGTGATAATATTCTTTGCTAGCACGTATGTACAAATGTGCAGAATATGTGCAATGTAAAAATGTACGTGGGTCGTTCTTAAAAAACATGACCAATTGGTGTCCCCAGACTTTACTATTTTATATTTTGTTTCTTCAAAAAGAAAATAGAAAAATATCTGCATTTTTATAAATTATTATCGATTCTACGTAACTATATTATAAAAAAAAAATAATTAATTATCTGAAAATAACTTAAAAAATATTTTCAATGTCAAAGGTTTAGCAAAAACCTGTGTCCCGAGCCAATTTATAAAAATTTAATAGTTATTTTCAGTTGAAATAAAATTGAAAAAAAATAATATTTACAATTTTTGTTATTCAGTTTGTGTATATTAATACCATATATAGAAAAGAATGATGAAAAATAATTTTTTTGTATAATTTTTATGAAGAAAATTTGTGTCCCCAGGTTTTGGTCCCCTCTGTTACGTCCACTCATTTTATTGAAAAATGTTTGTTAAACGTTATGACGCGTATATTTCTCTTATGCTTCTCCATCATAACTTAGCTAAAATCAACAAAATGTGTTTTGAACCGTTCAGTCTTGTTTAGTGCGTTGTTGAGTAAGGAACCCAATTGTATGCCGGGTACGTACCCTTATTCAGTGTCAACTCTGTTACTATTGAAAAACGGTGAGTAAAGTGATTTTTTATTTATTTTATAATTTTTTTATAAATATTTTATGTACATTAATTAAGTGGACAAATAAATTCTCCAAAATTCGAATAAAAAGCTAAAATATGGTATTTTTGAGTTAATTTGTCCCCTCTGTTACCGGTCCACTCTGTGACTTATTAACTCCAAAAACTCCAAAAATTAAAAAAAATACTGCTGGTTATGGATTCCTATTGTTGATACCATCCGTAACCACATGAGGCCAATTATAAACATATTTGGCCAACTTAATTTTTAAAAATTACAAAATTCAGAATGGTCATGTTTTTTAAGAACGACCCACGTATGTAAATACTTGTATTTACGTATGAAGCCGAGTATATGGCTAAGTTATGCTCAGTCACAGCAGTGGTGAGTTAAGAACCGAAAACAACAGAGTTTGTTTTGATTATAGTGTATGCATGTATGTGCAAATATTTACATATGAAGCCGAAGATATGGCTAAGCTACGCTTTGTCACCGCAGTGGTGAGTGAAGTACGAAAAAACAGAGAGTTTGTTTTGCTTACAGTGTGTATGTATGTATTTGTGCGGGAATGCACAAGTGGATATAATAATACGTAAAGAGCCGCTCACCGCTGAGGTGAGTTCTTGGTACCGAACGTATTTACGTCGGAGAGCGGGCTTTGACTTACGTTCTCTTAGCTTTGTGAGTGCCGCAGAGAAAAGCGAGGTGGAAAGATATGAAAAATAAGCTACAGTGCGTTTGGTATATGTGGACTGTATTGTCCGATGAACAACAGCGACTCTCTTAACTATTAAGCGAATAGTTGCAGAAAATACAACTTGTAAAAATGCTTATATGTGCTACCGTATGTACATATGGTATATGGGAATAAAATGCACTTATGTTTTTCGGCAATTTGTTTAGGCAAGTTCAATGAACTATGCGACCAACGGCAAAAATTGGTAAGCAGAGAAAAGTATTTGATTTTAATGTGCTAATATTTTGTTCTTGCACAGTGGGACACAGTAGGCATATAAATTGCAACGGAATTTATTTTGGAGTATATATCAGAATTTGTATATATGTACATATACTTATATATATATAAGATCGGCGGTATGTGGAGATATACCGCTTTCCGGAAAACGGAATTTTTCTACCAAAACTTTAATAGCGACAAATTGCCGATGTGAAATTTTTGGGCGGCAGGAAAATATTCGCAATTTTAATAGAACGGTTTTTTGGCGTGAAAAAATACGCCTTTTATTTAATTGTATACATATATATATATATGTATGTATATACGTATGTACGTCCGTTTGCAGTTTATTAGAAATAATATAACTTTTACGAAAATGAAAGTTATTTTATTTAAATTTTTAAGGAAATTAAAAATTTGCCTACTTACTACTTTCCTTGATTTATGTAGATGTGATTGTATGTAAGTGAGCTTCTTTATGTTTTTGCGCCTGGTGTTACTGTTGCCGCTGGTACTGATGAAGTTGCATTTCATTTCATTTATTGAGTCTATGATTATATAAACCTTACAGACTAGATTCACAAGTTTAACTTAACTAAAAATGTATAACTAAGAATATAGGGATTCAATCATTGAGCCAAAGTGAGATCTCGGGAGTGCAAAATCTAGATCAAGGCTACTAAATATTCGATTGAATTCAATGAGAGCTCTAGCAATGGGATCAAAATAATGGTAATTGGCTTTGATTAGCTTGACATGAAACGGATAGTGAAAGCGTAGTGTTCGTTGCGGAACATTGAAGCTTATCAGCTCAAGTAGCTCCGGGCAATCAATAAGACCAGAAATGATATCGTAAACAAACATCAGCAAATGAATGGATCTTCTCGATTCAAGTGACTTCATCCCTATTAGCATACAGCGGGCACAATAGGGTGGCAAAGGAGCAGTGAAATTAAGTGGTTTGAGAGCAAAACGAATAAAGCTCCGCTGCACTCTTTCAATTCTATAGGAATGAGATGAGTAGATCGGATTCCAGATTAAGGAAGCATATTCCAATTTTGATCGTACTAAAGAATTAAATAAAATTTTCCGGGTATACGGATCTTTAAAGTCCCTTCCATAGCGGCGAAGAAAGGCTAGGTTAGAATAGGCTTTAGGGATAATATAGTTAATGTGATTAACAAAGGTAAACCCCGAGTCAAACATCACTCCAAGATCCACAAATTCACGAACAGTAGACAGGCTAGCATCAAAAAGAGAATATGTTGACCTAATGAAGTTTTGGTTTTTAGAAATAGTCATATGAAAACATTTCTTAATATTGAGAGGTAACTTATTTCTAGTACTCCAATTAGCCAGGTTATTGAGATCGTCTTGTAAAGACGGAACATCCGACAAACAAGTAATGCGTCTAAAAATTTTTAAGTCGTCAGCATGGAGTAAAAACTTTGAGTGCTTTAAATAAGATCCAATGTCATTAATAAAGAGAAGAAAAAGAATTGGGCCAAGGATACTACCCTGTGGAACCCCAGAAGTGGCGATAAACGAGTAAGACTTAGTGTTTTCAATTTCAACATGAGAGATTCTATTGGAGAGATACGAACTAACCCAGCTTAAAAATGTTGAGTGGAACCCTAACCGTTCCAGCTTATGCAGTAGGATACTATGAGTAACAGTATCGAAGGCCTTCGAGACATCTGTGTAGATTACATCAACTTGCGATCCACTTATGAGCGATGAGAAAAAGAAGCGAGATTCGTGACTGTAGAACGACCACAGACAAAACCATGTTGATGCGGGTCAATTATTTCTTTAATAGCAAAGAATAATTTCTCTTTGACAATTTTTTCAAATAGTTTTGAGCAGTTAGAAAGTTTAGAAATAGGTCTGTAATTCGTCACATCGGTTTTGTTGCCTGATTTAAAAATTGGCGTAATCGACGCAACTTTCCAACGATCAATAAAGATACCTTGAGATAAAGAAAGATTGAAAATGTATTTCAACGGCACACAAAAGGATGAACAGCATTTCTTGAGTAGGTATGAAGAAAGTCTGTCTATATCACATTTCATTGAAGTTTGTAGTGCGGAGATGCCATTAATAACATCCAACTTTGTGACGGCAAGAGACCCAAAGTCAACAGTTTGTGAGATGTCAACAGCAGAAAAACTACTATGGGGGGTAGTGTCAACGACAAAGTTAGATTTAAAAAAATCCGCAAAAAGATTCACGGAGTCCAACAGACACTCAGATTGCATTCCATTGAACGCCACGCAAGTAGGAATATTAGAGCAGCCTTTTTTAGATCGAATATATTTCCAAAAAGCTTTAGGGTTTTCTTTTAACTCAACTTCATATCGGGAAATATATTGCTTATATAGAAATTTGTCAAGAACATTAAAACTAGTCATATAATGAATATACTGTTCTTTTAAAGATACATCATTGGTGGCTTTGAATAGATTAAAATATTTATTCCTCAGATTCTTTAATCTTTTTAAATCTCTAGTATACCAGGGTAATTTATGAATTCGTGCAGGCAGAAATGAAAGACCAACACTAAGAATTTCGTAGATTTTCAGCAAGAATGCATAAAAACACTGTGCTACGTTTTTTGACGGAAAAATTGATTTCCAATCTACTTCAAGAATTTTGGAACTTAGGGAGTCAAAATCGGCATCCCGAAAATTAAAAGCCGTGTTTATATTATTGGACACTGAAACAAATTCGATAGACTTTAGAGAAAGAGATAGAGGGACGTGGTGCATGTCAGATTTACTGATGGGGAAAGCACATTCAGTAAGATGAAAAGTCAAATTTTGATCAACAAAAATTAGATCAAGTATATTATTAAGCTGATTGAAAAACGAATTTATTTGGACAAGGCTGATACTGAACAGACTATCAATGAAATTAATTTCATGGGAGTTATTAACATTCGTAGGTGTTAGGATGCCATTACCTAGAAAATTGGACCACTCAATTTTATTCAAATTAAAGTCACCTAGAACACAAAAATGACACTCCTCATTATTTTCGCAAAGGTTGAGAATGTTATTCACATGATCGAAGTATAGAGAATCTGTACTAGCTGGCGGAATGTAAGAGACACAAACAAATATCTTGCCATGATTACCATAGATACAAACGCAAAGCTGGTGAAGAAGGGAGTCATTATTTTCAAGCTGAACAGCAGAGGAGCGAAATGATCGATGAACAGCAATTAAAACCCCACCTCCTCTATGACAATTTGTTTTATCAGCATCTCTATCTTTACGATAAGTAAAGAATAAATTGGGATCAAAAAATTCCCCGTCAGAGAAATTTTTATTCAACCACGTTTCGACTAGAACATATACATCGAATTCGCAACGAGCAGTAGCCAAGATAACATCTATGGTTTTAGTTCGCATTCCCGAGATGTTTTGGTAATAAATATTTAAATTTTGTTTATCATTCTTGATAGTAGTACTATTAGCATACAAGAGATTTTCATGATGTAAACTACTCTTTCTGAAAAAAACGAAACGGCCGAACATTAATGCCTAAGGGCCATAAATTAGCATCTAAGAGTTTACTATAAAAAAACCGGAGAAACACCAATTTTGAAGTTAACACTGTTTAACTCATTAAGCGAGGCATCTTTCTTAACTAATATAAAACAAGAGATATGGTTACTAGCTATGCCAAAATGTTTGGCGACGTAAGAGATAATATTATCAGTTGTAACAGTAGGTTTGAAAGAAGAAATATGGAGCCACTTCTTTTTTACAACTACATCTAATTCATTAGAGGCATTACGACCAACAACTATGCTCTTAGATCTAGATCTCTTATTTTGAACTACAGTCCAATTATGGGCATCACTAAGAGCAGGTGTCGACTGAGTAGTGGCGCCAGCATCAGCAGCGTCGCCGAAGGCAGCGACATTAGTAGAAACATTAGCAGCAACCGTATAATTCGGAGTGAGAGTAACAGCAGATTGGGCAGGAGAGGCGCTCTCATTAACTGGCAATAGCGAGTAGGCATTGATGTCGGCAGAAGCAGCAGAACCAAAAGAGAGGCTTGAAGTACTCTCCGGAGCAGGGCAAGCGACATGCGGGGAAGAAGTACCATTACTTACGGCAGCACCAAGATTAGAAGAAGAGGAGCAATTGAGAGACTTGTTACTAGGTCGTTGAACGCATTGGCGGCATTCGATGTTATTGTTAGATTCCGCGACATTAGCGCAAGTGTTAGTTGGATTCACCTTTGCATGAAAAGTTAATACCGTTTTTTTATTTTGTTTATTTTTCTTTGAAGCTGGATCATTATTGTTATGCACTGGCGTTTGCTTTGAAGCTGGATCGTTATTGTAATGCACTGGCGTTTTACTTGAAACCGCAGGCGGCTTGATTTTAGTATCAATTACACTGCTATGAAGATTTTTAACTTCAAGTAGAAGTGATGCATAAATGGTGCCAAGTCTATGTAACTCTGCTTGCAATTTATCATCTTTTTTAACTTCATATAAAAGTAACGCATTGTTGCAGAGATTTTTTGTCATTGGCCAAAGAGATTATAAGCGAAGATATTTTAGAGTTTTCATTTTTAATAGAAACAAGTTCGTCAAAAAAAGTTTGTAGAGATAATGTATTATTTTCATATTTCTTAGACCCATTTTTTTCATTAGGCAGGGCAGCATTGTCATTTTTACACACATCAGAAACAGATTCGTCTATAGAGATAACTCTTTAATTTACAGCACTTTCATTTATAGCATGTATGGCAGGTGGGGGGTGCGCCGTGACTTTCGGCGCACAACAGCACAAGTATCGCAAGTGAAATGACTATTACTTTTTTGCAGAAATTCAAGATCAGCTGGCATAATGTTGACACATTCCAAATGGAATAGTTCACCACAATTCACGCATTGCACTTTAGATTTCCCACGATCAACCTTTAGACCACACAAGCACGGCATAATTAGAATTATATGTAATATGCAGAGTCACTGTCTCAGATTTCAATTAGCACGCACCATTGCAGGGTGTGAAAAGCAAAAAGCAAAAACGAGGAGCGCAGAGAAAACACGTCCGCACAGCACGACAAATATGTACTTGTTGCAGATGCTGTTGATGGCTGCTGATGTTGTTGATGGCTCCTTATTCTGGCTGCTTGGCTGAAAGCTTGCCTTGGTTTTGTTGTTTTTATGATGATTTTTATTAAAATTGTATTTATTTTTTTTTTTTTTTTTAATGTATGTACATATATACATAGATATGTTTATGTATTCTTTTCTTTTTAGTTTGCGATATGTACTTAGCATACAATATGTGGACTTTTTCCAACACTTTTTTTTTTAGTTTTTAGTTTTTACGGGTTTTGTGTTATTTTGTTTGTATTAGATTTTTTTACTTTCTTTTCTTTTTTGCGTATCTGTATACTTATGTATGTATAAATGTATAAGTGCCCTTTTAATACGATACTTGTTTGCACTTTAGTTTATGGTTTTTTTTTTTAGTTTTTATTGTTTTCTCCACTTTGTCAATAGTTTTTATATCAGTTTGGCGGACGTACGAGTACGGATTTTATTTTTTTTTATTATTTTTTTTTTTTTAGTTTTAAAATTTTTTTTCTTTAGGAGCTGGGCCACGGTTGGCTGCGAAGGACCATGAATAATTCCAGTGGTCGCCTTTCGCACTCTCCTTTTTTTGTATGCACACTGGTTTTCCGCTTAAAGGAAACACTTGTTTTCGGTTTTAAAATTTATAAAATTCAACTCAGTTTATTCATGAGCTTTAAAAGTTAAAAGATCTAGCGCAATATAGGTACTCGACTTTCACACAATAAAAAGTTAAGGTTTAGTGGTAGATGTCCACATACATTTTGTGGTTGTATGAATTATATACATATGTACATTTCTGCATTTGGCTTTCACAATAGAAAATTTTTAATTTTAAGGGGGCGCGTGCGCGTTGACCGATGTTAATTGCTGAACTGGCTTCTGCTGATTTCGCACGACGATGGGGAGGCTGCCGTGCGCGCTCGGTAATCATATTCTCGACGTTGACGTCGGTCAACTGCCAAACTGCTGCGGCCAAGGATTGCGCGCACGGCCGTCGTAGCGCGCTTTAAGCGGCGGCTTAAACAGCGACCTATAATGACTTTGGCATCTGCCCATAGTCATCTCGATCGATAGACCAACCGACTTTGCTTCCGCGGAACACCGGACCTATATAAACTTTTCTAAAGTTGATGGGAAGGCTTCGCGGAATTTACTGAGAGCATCTTCGCTGCGCTCCCCACACCAACCGACGTCCACCTTGGAGAACATAAGTTCCGCAGGGTTGTCACTGCTGCTGCAGCTCGCTTCGTACGTATGCATTACGGACCCCTGTCCAAATTTCCCTGCTGAAGCGGCTGTTCTAGCCGATGAGCGTGACAACCTTCGTCAGGCCGATCCCGGAAATCCCCGTATTAGGGATCTCAACGCGGAGATTCGGCAGCTTGTGAACGTACATAAGCGGAAAAAGTGGGAAGAGCATCTGAAGACGGTGCGTGATGAACGCTAAGCCACCACCATTATCTCGCTTGCGATCTCGACGCTGCACGTTGTTCCCGGCACAATTCAACAATGTTGAATTGCTGTGCAACTTCGTCTCTTGGACCGCAGCTATCAATATACCATGCCTTCTCATGAAGACGGTTATCTCCTCGATCTTGCTCTGAAGTCCGTTAAAGTTAAATTGAAGGAGCTTCATGTGGTTCGGGAGACGTGTAGTTATGCGAGGTGTGAGGAATGTGTGTACCCTTGCCGCCATTGGCTGTGTGCGCTGCTGTGAAGATTGCCGCCCTGTGGTGGTAGTGGGTGGCGTCGCAGTTGGGGTTTTCGACCGAGCAGTGCCACACGGGCCCTCGAAGATCCTCGTCCAATCTCGCGTGGTGCGCAGACCTGAAGATGACCTAAAGTGGCGCCAGCCAAGGCAGGTGTTGCACTTAACTGATGTCACGTTACAGACTATCCTGGTCTGACATACCGTGCAGATTGTACGAGGAACCAGTAGTTGTTGGCGGCCGCGTGTGGGTGGTGGGGCGATTGTGTCTTTTATGTGGTCTGTCGTGGTTGTGGCGTGGTGTATTGTGTTGTTGTGTTGTGGTGCTGTGGTGTTTGTGTTGAGTTGCTCAGGTGGACTGGGGTTAGCCGTTGAGGCTGCTCTGTGTGAGCAGCACGGGCCACAAACGATGTGGTCCACTGCCGATGGGTCCGTGGTCCTGAGCAGACTCTGAGGTGACTCCACCCGTCGAAAGCATTGCACTTGCCTGAGGTAGAGTTGTGGTGTGGTCGTGTCTGGCATACACAGCATGTGTAGGTTTCAGGCCCTGGGTTTGACTCGATGCCAGCCCTTAGCAGAAGAATGCGTAGCAAATGTAGCCCTATGGACGAACACCTTCTGAGATACTTCGCCGACCTACACGCGGTTAGATCGCCGAAACAACAGCCCTTGGTCGGGTAAAGCCCGAGTCATTCCGGTACGTAGAACCGGCTGTCGTGGGAATTTTTGATGTGTATACATCTTTGGTTTCGGTAGGGGTAAAATTTGCGAAGCTGTAGCGTATAGCCCAGCAGAAAATTTCGAAGGGCTTAGCATGTGTATTTCAGAAGAAAATTTTTAATTTAATTAGAAGCACCCTGTGTTCACTTGCTATTGTAAATGGCTGCATACATTTAGGCATATGCATAGCATTCAGCAGAAAAATTTTAATGAGGAACAATTGATTACACCGGCACACAAAAAAAAATTTTTGTTCTGTACACCGGACGCCACCTACCTACGGGCATGTTTTTCGACCCGCTGAATCCGAATTTTGAGTTAGTTTTGGCCGGTCACCCCCCAATTTCGAGTAAATTGCAAAAAATCCTAAAAAATAGCGAAAATTTGATGTTTTCGTTACAAAAAAAATTTGTGGATANCTTTCGATTATGCAACCTCCGCACATGCATACGGCTTCGTACCTATATGTATACATACTTAAGTTTGTATGTAAATACATATGTATGAACTCATTTGTTGCAACTGGTTTTGATATTCGTAGATGGTTTTAGGCATAGGTTTAGTAGTCTATTTTAATAAAAAAGCATGGCGAAAATTAACAAAAAATACTGAAATCATTTTAACTGGGACCGTTGATAAATGATGAATACACATGAATATATGTATGTATAATATACATATGTATGGATGACATAATAGCTCTGATCCAATACTTTTCGTGTAAAATCCTCTAAAAAAGGTCAAACAGTAAAATCACTCTCTGAAGTGAGAGTAAAAAGTGAACCACAGATTATANTATAGCCCAGCAGAAAATTTCGAAGGGCTTAGCATGTGTATTTCAGAAGAAAATTTTTAATTTAATTAGAAGCACCCTGTGTTCACTTGCTATTGTAAATGGCTGCATACATTTAGGCATATGCATAGCATTCAGCAGAAAAATTTTAATGAGGAACAATTGATTACACCGGCACACAAAAAAAAATTTTTGTTCTGTACACCGGACGCCACCTACCTACGGGCATGTTTTTCGACCCGCTGAATCCGAATTTTGAGTTAGTTTTGGCCGGTCACCCCCCAATTTCGAGTAAATTGCAAAAAATCCTAAAAAATAGCGAAAATTTGATGTTTTCGTTACAAAAAAAATTTGTGGATATAGGAAACGCATAATTTTTATGTATTCTGATCCGTTTAATACTAATTTCATATGTACTTAGACAATAAGCCGTTTTATATTCAAGAAAATTGTAAAAAAACCCACAAAAATTGCAAAAATTGCAATAAATCGGGATTATCTTGATAAAAAAAAANACTGAAATCATTTTAACTGGGACCGTTGATAAATGATGAATACACATGAATATATGTATGTATAATATACATATGTATGGATGACATAATAGCTCTGATCCAATACTTTTCGTGTAAAATCCTCTAAAAAAGGTCAAACAGTAAAATCACTCTCTGAAGTGAGAGTAAAAAGTGAACCACAGATTATATTCCGAAAAGAAAAACTAAATTTAGGAATATATACAAATAGAAATACTCAGACTATAAGCTCAAAAACACAACTTTTCGTGTAAAATCCTCTTAAAAAGGTCAAACAGCAAAATCACTCTCTGAAGTGAGAGTAAAAAGTGAACCACAGATTATATTCCGAAAAGAAAAACTAAATTTAGGAATATATACAAATAGAAATACTCAGACTATAAGCTCAAAAACACAACTTTTCGTGTAAAATCCTCTTAAAAAGGTCAAACAGCAAAATCACTCTCTGAAGTGAGAGTAAAAAGTGAACCACAGATTATATTCCGAAAAGAAAAACTAAATTTAGGAATATATACAAATAGAAATACTCAGACTATAAGCTCAAAAACACAACTTTTCGTGTAAAATCCTCTTAAAAAGGTCAAACAGCAAAATCACTCTCTGAAGTGAGAGTAAAAAGTGAACCACAGATTATATTCCGAAAAGAAAAACTAAATTTAGGAATATATACAAATAGAAATACTCAGACTATAAGCTCAAAAACAGTAATGGATGCGGTGTTTTCAAGATATTTTAACGCCCTTGAGTCACAAGTATATACAAGTATCATATTTTATCAATCATACCGATAATTTCATGTATTAAAATAATTAAGAATGAAAATGAATAAAAAAATTAAATCAGAAAATGAATAAAATTAAGTGAAATTAACGTTTAATTTTTAACCTAACCTACATGTGTATGTATGTAACTGAAACGCCTAGGAATAGCTTTGCACATAAATGGATTATCCACATTCTCGAGCTTAACTCNCATAGCATTCAGCAGAAAAATTTTAATGAGGAACAATTGATTACACCGGCACACAAAAAAAAATTTTTGTTCTGTACACCGGACGCCACCTACCTACGGGCATGTTTTTCGACCCGCTGAATCCGAATTTTGAGTTAGTTTTGGCCGGTCACCCCCCAATTTCGAGTAAATTGCAAAAAATCCTAAAAAATAGCGAAAATTTGATGTTTTCGTTACAAAAAAAATTTGTGGATATAGGAAACGCATAATTTTTATGTATTCTGATCCGTTTAATACTAATTTCATATGTACTTAGACAATAAGCCGTTTTATATTCAAGAAAATTGTAAAAAAACCCACAAAAATTGCAAAAATTGCAATAAATCGGGATTATCTTGATAAAAAAAAATTTGCAGGCTCGGATCGAAAGAGATTTTCATGTCATTTGATCTGCTCAATTCGAATCTACAATAAACTCGGCCCATCTTCCCTCAAACACTCAAAAAATTGCATNTTTTATCAATCATACCGATAATTTCATGTATTAAAATAATTAAGAATGAAAATGAATAAAAAAATTAAATCAGAAAATGAATAAAATTAAGTGAAATTAACGTTTAATTTTTAACCTAACCTACATGTGTATGTATGTAACTGAAACGCCTAGGAATAGCTTTGCACATAAATGGATTATCCACATTCTCGAGCTTAACTCCCTAATCTGTAATTAGAAAAAGAGATTAGCCGTACAAAATTATAATTATAAAATTATCCCAGATTAAACCGATAACTTTTTGGTGTCCAACCTAGCTTTATCGATTATACTGGCGAAAAGTAGGAGGAATGTCAAATGTAAAAGTAAACAAAAATTGACGCTAGTAAGGAAAAGAGGTTTGTAACAGTATTTTTAATAAAATATTCAGTTAAAATATATTTAAATAGCATAATATGTGTAGCAGAAACAAGTGACCACGGTGGCACAGAGAGGAAGTTTAACTTTTCGTCGAGTTGTGTGAATAAAAAGCACAACCAATCTTACAGCTAACGGCTTTGATTGAGATTATATTTATATGTAAACGTACCTTTATGCTTTGCCGTNCAAGTGACCACGGTGGCACAGAGAGGAAGTTTAACTTTTCGTCGAGTTGTGTGAATAAAAAGCACAACCAATCTTACAGCTAACGGCTTTGATTGAGATTATATTTATATGTAAACGTACCTTTATGCTTTGCCGTTCGCATATGTTTACACATCATATTTCATGAGTACCTAGTACTCACGCCTTTTTTTTTTTGTTAAGGCTGGTTTTCACTATGTCAAATTCAACGGCATGTGCCGTTAAATAAGTGAAAACACATTAGTTGCGTTCCAGATGCTTCACGATTTGCAGGTTTTTACAGGAAGTCGTTCCAGGTGACCACCTTCCATAAGGTTTATTAATGGAGAAAACAGCTGTCCTTGCAAATTGTGAATATCGTGAAGCATCTGGAACGCAACTATTGTCAATTGGAACTAAAAAAAGTTTACCCATTGATTTAGATCAGAATAGGTATTCAGTCGTGTACATGTGCTACTAAATTGGCTAACTGTCCTTTATTGGCCCTATATATAATCGTTAAAGGCATGAAAAAAGAAGATAAAGTTGTGTCAAAATATGTTGCCAAATTTGTTTGTCAAAATATGACATAGTGAAAACCAACCTTAAGTACAGGATGTTTTTTTTAGAATTATATAAATATTTAAATAAGAAGCTAAACGCGGAACAACATTAGGCGAATAAAAACAAAAAAATGTTTAAAACAGTTTCATAAAACATTAATTTTACTTTATTTACGTGGTTTCCTTTATGAGTTATTCGTTTCAGTCCATATGTATACATAAGTCTATCTTAAAACTAGTATATGTACGTAGATATTTATGTATTTATGCTGATGCGTTTCAATTGATGATAATTTGTAGCAAACGGCACTCGCACCTTAAAGGGTAAATTTGTTTATTTACAGTTTTTTGACATTATAACTAGCTACAAGAGAGTTCGAGCTAGTTGTCACTCCTACCTTATTGAATATCCCTGCCAGCATTTTATATTGCGGATCATCGCCCATGATATCGCTATTTTCTCGAATTCTTATCCGCTCTCGGGAAAAACAGTTCCACCAAGAGGTCACGTCTTTTTCATACGAAAGCGATAGGAATGATAGTAACTTGTGCGATAGAGACTGAAGAGTTAAAGAAGACTCTTCTGTTGGTTAAATTTTTGATAAAACTTAATAGGAGCTGTAAGTTCGTGCGCAAGGGCAACCCTAACTTTACTCTAGCGAATAAAGCTAGTGCAGCCAGCAGAAGCAAGTCGAAACACTGTCAAAAAACAACGAGATCAAGGAGAAGAACGAGAGCTCAGCCAATTAGCTATATAACCATTATGTCACGTTTAAGCTGACAAAATAAACGCATATATTTTTAATGCTTAGTGAAATTGTTTATTAATTCGAACTGGTTTGCATAAATCTGAAAGA
>NW_016158679.1:65107-76225 GCF_001687245.7 Rhagoletis zephyria
ATTGAAACGCAAGCAGAAGAATCTCGCTTCCATATTCTGCATATGCGCTTAACATTTTTGGTTTATATCATTTATCAGTTTAAGAACATATGATTAAATGTAAAAAAAATATTTATAATTGCGGATCCGAAAGAAATATTTATTAGTCGCATTGAGTTACTCAAAAATAGTGCCGAAAATCAATCGATTGTGCTGAAGGGGCCGGCTGCTTCCGAAAGTGCCGAAAATGGCACAACGCACACTCATTTTCCATCACTGTCACACATACAATCTCACTATTCTGTTGACTTCGTTTTCCCCTTCCGATAACTTTTTGCTTCCGCGCTTGCCCAGCACCGCTGTGCAAAGCTTTGCACGCGCAGTCGCCCGCGACACATATGTGCTGATTTGGGCATCCCTACACTACGTGATTCATCTCGCCTTTTTGTGTAAACCACTTCAAGGAAAGTGATTTCATTAGTTGTCCGTCCAAATCAAGCACTTTCAAACGAGCTCGTTTATACCCAGGCACAGTCCCAATGCCATACGAAATAACTTATACAAGTGAGGTTATAGTACACGATCAGGATACATTCTTTGTTGAGCCCAAACTCAAACAGACGACTCTTTAGAATGCACGTTGCAAACAGAAATATTTCGGCTTACCGAAATAATTAAAACCATGCAAGCAAGTATGGAAGAGCTTAAATTAAAACCGCTCGAAGCAAAGTCTTTAATGGAAAACTATTTCGCATGAAAATAAAATTTAATTTCAAAATTGTTAAAGTTAGGCTCACATATAAAGTTGGAAACAAATGTAAAATCATACTTTTATTAGTGTCTAATAATGTTTAGGATAAAAAATTTAAATATAAAAATAAACGCACCAAAGCATAAAATTGGGCAATTAAAAAAAAAAGAAAATTGCTAAAACGATTTTATAAACAATTTGTTTTATTTTATTAACAAAATATATGTAATGTAAGTAAAAAAAACTATAATCGAAATAAAAGCCTAGGGCATCAGTGCTGACAAGATACATGCAACACTAAGGGTTAATTCGTTTGTTTATACTTGTTGACATTATAGTACCTTAAAAGAGAGCCGCACTGAGTTGTCAATCACACCTTCTTTAATACACCTTGGTTTTACCCAAGGCATATTAAACAAGGTAGAAGTGATTTTGACACCGACTATAACGTCAAATGATGAATAACTTTTAACTCTTTTCAAGTTGGCATTTTCTAATTTTCATTTAAAATTCAATTGTGCTTTGAGATAGTTTTGAATTGTGTGATTTTTTTTTTTGTTTTTCGACCACATGCATTTATAGATACATACATATACAAAAATGAAAAGGAGCAGGAACTACGAGCGTTGCATTGTGTGGAAAGTGGTGCGATACTTTAAGGCGCCTAGTTGCGAAGTTAGAAGACTTGGTTGCCTGAAGCCACGGAGTTTCAGAACTGAGTAAGAGAATTTTCTTACAATATTATGCACAAATAACCGCGTCAGGACCTAGATTTACACTGATATACATACGTATGTAGTAGAAAAAATTAAATCGTTTTTTATAAGTGGGGATGTTTTTTAGAAGTAAATATTTAACTTAACGCGTAAAAACATTGGGTGAATAGAAACAAAAAAATTTTTTACACAGTTTCGTAAAACATTTATTTCATTTAATGACGTGGTTTCCTTCATGAGGTATTCTTTTCTGTCCATATATATGTGTGCATATAAGATGCGAATGCAGCTAAAATTCTTTGAAGGTAATATTGGAGTAATCCTTAAAACTAGTATACGTACATACATATCAAGGGCCTATATTCAATACCCTCTATCTGCAAAAACTCAATTTTTCAGGAGAGCAAAAAAACTGTTTTGACAGCTATTTTTAAAAGTGTTGTAATTTTAAGTACCCACGCATGTCCTAAAAATTCACGCTATATATTAAAACTAGGATTTTACTTTTAATTCATTTTATTTTAGTTTAAAGATCAGATAGAGGTTATTGCAATTCGAATTGTAACTATTTATACAAAAAATGTACTGATAGCGGGTGTTTGCAGAATAATGAAAATGTCAGTTCTTTAGAAGCAAATTTTATAAACTAAGTTTTTAACACATAAATCATTGGCCTGCAAACTCGTTCCCTTATATTCCGACGTGCCCAGGTAGCCACATAATTTTAATGGTGTTTTTGTGTAGAAATAGTATTTCACGTGATTTCGAAATTATATGAGAATCATTAGCACTGTTAAAGAGGGCTTCGATGGCCGATTTACTGTCTGTGCATATGAGGAAATTTCTTTCGTTTTTAGCGGCGAAACAGTAACCCGAGCAGTACCGACAATTGTAACACCAAGCCCTTTTGTTACCGCAAAAGAACAGCCGGTATCATATCAGGAACCGACTGTGAAAATAAGCTCCCAGGTAATTTATGGTATAGAACTGGGCAAATTCCCTTGCGGTAGAGTTTTTACTTTAGTAGGCATCGGAGTAGATAAGAGTTCAAATCTTTGATGTAGCTTAATATACGAAATAAAGCTGATTGCTTGCTTCATTGGTTTTTTTTGTTGAAAGCAGGATTCGACGTGAGTGAATAAAGTCTCATTTCTGCACAATCTTTGGGATGAACATCTTTGTGTTGTACTTTACCTCATGGTTATGGTTCTTCTGACTGCTGCATGGTAAGGTGTTTCTAGCAATTTAAGATGCTTTTTGCGCAGTATCCTTAAATTACGAGTCCAAAGTCAATTTTTCCTAATATAAAAGCCCTTATTACATTTACCAGTGTAGTTATATAAACTAAAGAATACTTGGATGATAAAAACTTTATATTTAGTCTAGCAAGTAAGCTTAATCTTACATTATGACAGTGCTGCTTAAAAGTAAGTTTATTGTCAAAAATTATTCCCAATATTTTCAAAGTGTCAGTATAATGGATAGGGGAGTCATACACGGAGAGGGTTGGATGTATACATTTGTGTTTTCTGCATTTGTTAAAAAACCGAAATCTTAGCTCCTGAAGATTTGGACTAATTGCGGCAAGTCCTTAGTCTTAGAAAAAATATAATGGGGCTAACTTTCCCAAAGGCTATATTGAATAAAATAACCGAAAGTGGTGATCCTTGTGGGACCATTCCCACGACAGCCGGTTCTACGTACCGGAATGACTCGGGTTTTACCCGACCAAGGGCTGTCGTTTCGGCGATCTAACCCCGTCTAGATCGGCGATACCCACTAATCATTATTCGTCCATGGAGCAATACCTTGCAGCCGGATTGCTCCGCATCCTTCTTCTCCGGGCGGGCGTAGAGCCCAACCCCGGACCTGAAATTTACTTCTGCTGTGGTTGCCAGAATCGACTCCACCCGAACTCCACTTCGGCTAGGTGCAACTCCTGCAACGGATGGAGTCACCTAAGAACCTGCTCTGGCCTTAGGTCTCACCGGGAGTGGACCACAAACTTTGTGGCTCCCTGTTGCTCAAGCCAAATGGCACAATCAGCCTCCACGGCTACCCACTCGCGTAATGCACGGGTGCGACCTAGCACCCGAAGAGCCTGCACGGCCCCCAGAACCTCCCCTGAGCAACAGCAAACCTCCCAACACACCCCACCCCATACAACCTACCGGCCGGTCCCACTCGCGAGCGCGAGCCAACCAGCAGCTACTGGTTGCCCACACCATCTGCTCCGTGTGCCAGAACAGAATATACCGGAATGTGACATCAGTCAAATGCAACACATGCCTTGGCTGGTGCCACTTCCGGCTATGTTCTGGTCTACGCACCACTCGCGAGTGGACTACCAACTACAGCGCCCCTTGCTGTAGTGCACCGCCGGCGCAGACAACAACGCCCATATCGCAGCCACCTACCATCAGGCTGCAACAGCAACTGCGTCAGGCGCAACAGGCCCAAGGTAGGCCCCACACTTCTCTCACCCCCCGTATCGCGACCAGCCTCCCAAGGCATATGAACGTACTCCAACTCAACTGCAACGGACTCCAGAGCAAGATTGAGGAGATAGCAGTCTTCATGGGTCGGCACGGCATATTGATAGCTGCGGTCCAAGAAACGAAGTTGCACAGCAACTCAACTCTGTTGGGTTGCGCCGCCTACAATGTGCTCCGTAAAGATCGCGAGCGAGATAATGGTGGAGGATTAGCGTTCATTCTACACCACACAGTGCAGTATCGGCTAATCGAAGAAGACATCGACCCAAGGGACACTACCCTAGAATGTCAGGGCATAGCTGTCCGGTCAGGCGATGTCGAGCTCGAAATATTTAACGTGTACATACCCCCTGTCACCTGCTGCCCGGCTGGATATCTCCCTGACATAGGTGCGCTACTCAGAGGCGAAAACCGATTGGTAGTAGGTGACTTCAATGCGCACCACGATCTTTGGCACTCAAGCCTGGCCAATGATCGGAGGGGAAACAGTTTGGCTGAGCAGATAGACGATTCGACATTCTGCACCATGAACGACGACGCCCCCACCAGGATTGTGGGCAGCTGCAGCAGCTCGCCAGACGTAACAATTGCTAGCGCTGGTCTGATAAATAGCATATCATGGCGACCTATGCTAACGTTAGCATCAGACCATCTGCCCATAATCATCTCGATCAATAAGCCCACCGACTTTGCTCCCGCGGATCACCGAACCTACACCAACTTTAACAAAGCTGATTGGAACGGCTTCGCGGAAGTTACCGAGAGCAGCTTCGCCGCCCTCCCCACACCCACAGACGTACATGCTGGCGAACGCCAGTTCCGCAAGGTAGTCACAGCCGCAGCAGCTCGCTTCATACCGTCCGGACGCATCGCGGAAGTCCGCCCAAATTTCCCGGCTGAAGCAGCTGTACTAGCAAATGAGCGTGACCACCTACGCCAGGTCGACCCCGGGGACCCTCGCTTGAGGGAACTTAATTTGGAGATTCGGCAACTGGTAAATCAACACAAGCGGACAAAGTGGGAAGAGCACTTGAAGGCCTGTAACTTCACCTCTGGTGTGAGTAAGCTCTGGTCAACCGTGAGGTCCTTGTCCAACCCGACGAAGCGTGATGACAGAGTGGAAATTTCATTCGAAGGTCACGCCTCATCGGACCCGAAGAAATGCGCGAACTATTTCAGTCGGCAATTCACACTGCATCCTTCGGTAGACAAGGCCAAACGTCGAGTGACCAGGAGGCTGCACAAACTGCCCAAAAACAGTGCACCACTTGTTTTCACCAGCGGTGAAGTGAAGGGGGCCATCGGGAAGGCGAAAGCCTCCAAAGCCATTGGACCCGACGGAATCTGTATGCTGATGTTGAAACATTTGGGGCCTGTGGGAGTAGCATACCTCACGGAGGTCCTCAATTTGTCTATGACCACTCTCATCATTCCTGATGTGTGGAAATCAGGGAGAGTGGTCCCACTGCTGAAACCGGGGAAGCCCGCCAACAGAGGAGACTCTTATCGCCCGATAACGCTCCTTTCCCCGGTCGCGAAGACACTTGAGGCCCTGCTGCTCCCATACTTCACCTGCCACCTAACCCCAGCGAAACATCAGCATGGCTTCCGTAAAGTGCACAGCACAACAACAGCACTTAACGCCATAAACACCCAGATAACTCGTGGCCTAAATCGCAACCGCCCCTGTGAGAGAACTGTCCTAGTAGCGTTGGACTTGTCAAAGGCGTTTGACACCGTCTGCCATTCCACGCTGCTAGAAGACATTGAGGCCTCCTCTCTCCCACAGGGACTGAAGCGATGGTCGGCGAATTATATGAGTGGTCGACAATCATCAGTAATCTTCAGAGATCAAACCTCGAAACCAAGAAGAATAAAACAAGGGGTTCCACAAGGTGGTGTTCTCTCCCCCTTACTTTTTAACTTCTACATCTCGAAACTCCCCCAGCCTCCTGAAGGAGTTTCCCTGATCTCGTACGCTGATGATTGTTCGATTTTGGCGTCTGGGAATGGAATTGATGACCTCTGCTCAAAAGTAAACGGCTATCTCTCCAGCCTTTCTCGCTTCTTCACTGCAAGGAGCCTAACCCTCTCCCCAACGAAATCAACGGCGACCCTCTTCACCACCTGGACGAAGGAGGTCAGGCTAGAATTAGGCATTCACGTCGACGGCACACCTATACCGACGGTGAACAACCCAAAAATTTTAGGGGTTACCTTTGATAGCCTGCTCTCCTTCTCCGCGCACACAACCGCAGTTGTCAACAAAGTACAGAGCCGCAACAAGGTCCTCAAGTCGCTCGCCGGCAGCACTTGGGGCAAAGACAAAGAAACGTTGCTGGCAACATACAAGGCAATTGGCCGGCCGGTTCTAAATTATGCAGCGCCTGTTTGGTCACCGGGGACTAGTTGGACGCAGTGGACGAAGCTACAGACTTGTCAGAACGCCGCACTCCGGACAGCGACTGGGTGCCTTCTGATGACGCCTGAGCACCACCTACACAGCGAGGCCCAAGTGCTCCCCGTACGGGAACACAATAAAATGCTCAGTAAGCAGTTTCTGGTGGGGTGTCACAGAAGTGAACACCCTAACAGACCACTGCTGGAGGAGGAGCCTCCGCCCAGGCACGTCAGGGGGCACCTATTCGTGTACAAGGACGCAGTCCAGACATACACAGACCAACCACTGGACCCAATGACGTACAGACAAGCGATTAACGACATTCATAGGGAGTCAGTCTCCACCTACCTCGACTCCAGGCCTAGGAATGTCGTTATCGGAGCCCAATCACCACCTGTGGAAGAGACGGAGCTTCAATTACCTAGAGAGACCCGCGTTACTCTGGCTCAGTTACGGTCTGGATATTGTAGCCGCCTAAACAGCTACCTGTCCAGACTCGACCCAAACATCCCAAATGAGTGCCCGGCATGTGGAGACTCCCCCCACGACACCAACCACCTCTTCACATGCCAGCTCAATCCGACTCAACTAACACCCCTCTCCCTTTGCTCGTTTCCTGGGCCTACCGTTAGTTGAGCTCGACGATAATGATTGAAAAGTTGACCCGAAACAGGCGGGGCTTAGTAGTGCCGCTACAACAACAACATCCTTGTGGGACACCATTAAAGAGAGGAACAGGTTTTGAATAACAGTTATTGACGCGAACAGCGAACTTCCGGTTGTGTACATCCTCTCACCATTTTTCCAGCGCAAAACTTTGGCTATGCAGGGGAGGAGGGAAATGGGTCTGTAGTTAGAAACTAATGAATTGTTGTTTATATTTATCTGGCAATAGGATTAATAATAGCAGTTTTTCACTCTTGGGGACCCTTGAGATAGAATGGAGTAATGGAGTTTAATGACTCTATGTTTGACGGGATATGGAAGATTTTTTGTTGTATCAAATTTGGTTTCGGTTGGACAGATATATCGAATTAGGTAAAACTAGTTTAGCCTGGGCAAAACTAGTTTACCCTGGGCCAAACTAGTTTGACCTAAAATCGGATTTTACCGGTAACATATATGTACATACATACATACATACATAGGCACATGTAACTTACCTGCCACAAAAAGTTTTAATAAAAACAATTTTCCAGCAAAATTGTGGAGATAGAGGATTTTGCTCTTATAACAAATTGTTATTGCAGATAGTGGAATTTTCAAACTGAGAATATAATACCATTAAAGCTATATTTTGACATTATTGTCATGGATGAAAGACTAATCGGAGCTCCCGTTACCATCAAAAAATCATTTTGATCAAAATTGCAGATAAGAGGGTATTGAATATAAGCCCTCGATATGTATGTATTTATGCTGATGCATTTCCATGGTGAAATTATAAGCAGCTGAAGTAATAAAAAAACTTTTTCGCTTTACTTTCCTGACATGCCACTATCTTTTACAAAATTTTTAAAGCCATTTTCAAATAAGATAGGGTCAAATCTTTAATCTCGCTCTTATTACTACACCTGGTATAATTTCACCATAGCACGCGCACCTCATAGGATTAATTTGTTTGTTTACAGTTTTTTGACATTACAACTAGCTAAAAGAGAGTTCGAGCTACTTGTCACTTCTACCTTGTTAAATATGGCTTGGTTTTACCTTGTTATGTTTTTATCATACTTTGTTGAATACATTTTGGGAAATGTTTAGTTATTGGCCCATCGTTTTTGGGGTGGGGGGCGGAGGGGGAGGTGGCGTGGCCCCCAAACCCCCCTCATTCGAAAGGGGCCAGTCGCCACTTTACGAAAAGCCCCACCCCCCTTGGGGACCTTCCACAGACCCCTAGGGAACCGTTTGAAAATAGGGTAAAAACGGCATTTTCCGANATTTAATAAATTGTGATTAATTGGTTATTATTAAAGTTATAAAGAAAGTTATAGCTCATTGAGTAAAGTGTAAAGTGAAGGAGAATATAAAAATATATTGCTGATGTAGCTGCTTTAAGGAGAATAGGAGTGATAAATTTACGCTAATTTCCGAATTTTACAAAAAAGGGCATATTTCAAACCCAATTATTAGTGACCCAAAATTACAATAGTGGATGTTAAAATAATGGGAAGACCCTTGGCTACAAGTGTGTGCAATTTTTTTTTGGATCGGGTCACCCCTTTGGACGCAATACCCCGAAATAGGTGGGCCACTTACTAAACAGTACCCTACATTTTGCTTACGTCTATAAATTGCAGTACGTTTAAAATTCTTAGTTATAAAATTGATTTACCTCAAAGGACGGTTTATAATGAGAGCAATCATCTGCACCAAATGAGCGATATAGCCAAGCGAGACACTCAGAGTTATGGGTAAAATATTGGCCACGATGTTTGAAGCATATGCATTTCTATCATCTTTAACTAAAGCATCCATACTGGGAAATGGTACTTTGTTTATAGTATTAAGACCACTTTCATTCTTTTCGATCGGGTAAATTTCACGTAGACCTACGCATAGCGCAGACTTCCTCCGTTCCATGTCTCTTATGATTTCGTCCCTTTTCTGCTTGAGAAACAATATTTCCTGATTTTCCTTACTGAATAATTTTTTTTCAAGTTGCAGTTTTTCATTTTTAGACCGCAACCATGAATGACGCTGTTGGCGGATTCTGCTGATTGATGTTAGCCGATTTCTTTGTTGAACAATGCGTGAGGAATATGAATCGCACTCGGATTGTAGAAGTCGATGATTCAGTCTCAATGTTTCTAATTGCTTCTTTAATTCTTGTGCATGCAAAAGTGTATATGGATTAGCTTGAGCCTGTTCAGAAAACAATTCACTTAACGCACGACCCATTGCAAATTTTGCTTGATGTCTACTTAAAGCAATTTGCGAAATAAATAGTTGATTTTTTGTTATACAATTAATGCTTCGCCGTTGTATATTCGAAATAAAATCTCTGCTTTCCCTTGTTCTTTGCAAGTGTATTCGTTGTATTTTTTGAAGTTTCAAAAGCTGATGCAAATTATAACTTTTGCGTGTATCAGATCTTTTAAAATACAATCGTATGTAGCGTGAGGTCACCCCATCATTGCAAATATCTTTCCAGTCTGATTTATAGCTGTAGCTTGATATGCCTCGAGATTCTAGTACACAGTTATATTCATTATGTAGACCATTTTCTTGCCACAGTTCAAAAGAATTTTGATTGTTCTTTAATTCATCAAACATCAGAGAAATATCCCAAAGCAAATGCTCTGCGGAGGTGAAACATTCTCCGTTTAAGTGGAAGAGTAATGTGTTTTCAACGAGTTTAGCATTCGTTTTTAGACTCAACGGCAGTAGACCCGATAAAGAAATTCCCCAAGCAAAAAGCAACTTATCCTGATCATAAGATTTTCTGCCGACATTCGATAATTTGTGAGTGGATGAATTGTGGGATAAACAAAAAATTGTGTGTAAAGCTTATTATCTACATACATATGTATATCAAACTGCATACCTTACGTGGTCCTCTTGTAAAGTTTCGTTACATTGTTCGACCCCTTTTGTCGCGGCTAAGGTTGTTATACGTGCCCAAATCTTAACACATACACTTGCTTCATTTGATTTAAATACGTTCTGGCACATAATCTCCGCCCACTTTTGTAGTTGACGGTGTGGCAAATATTCACTGACATAAAGAGGTTTCCCGTCATTTCTTTGATGCAACGTATAATAAATTAATGCACCAGCGTCATCACATTTAATGTTGATACCTTCTATTCTGATAAGATTTCGCAGTCGAAGTTGTTGTGTAGATAATGGAAGCCAAGAGCGGCAACTTGGTCGTAGTCTCATTTTATTGTTTTAAAATTACAAAATTTTACATTTATATGAGTAAAGTAGGTGCTAAGCCCCGGTCATGCGGTCACTATTTACTGTGATATTCCCCAACAGACACCAAAAAAATAATTCGTCTACATTTGAGAAATTCATACAAGGCAAATTTAACAATGTTATAATTTCATTCATGATAAAAACATTAAAAGGTAAAATCAATCTTTCAATTCGTCGACCATGATTTTTTCTGACGTTTGCAAACATTTTAAAATCATATAAAATTGAAAATAAAAAAAAACCAAATTGTTCAAAATTGTTGTTTGAGATTAAAAATGAGAATAGGTGTGTGAGCTTGAGTTCGAATTTTAAAATTATATGCCAAACGTCAGACTGCCTCAATGATTTTACCTTGTAACGTTTTTATCAAGAATTCATTTAATTTAATTCGTCTTGAATTCATAACTAGGAACACGAATTTCGATACGATACGATACCATATCGATACTTTTCGCATTCGATACCGATATTATCTACTCGTTAGTTTTAAAACGATACTTTCTCGAATCGAGTACCAGAACCCTAGTATCGTATCGAATGTCATAAAATCGCATTACAAGAATAAAGGTAATGCAGCGTTTTTGCTGCATTTAAAATGCAACATTTAGCACTTTCGAACATATGTTTTCGAAGAGCGTTCATGCTATCGCATTTAGCAAATGTACATTTACGCGAGTTCGAAATCGTATGCTTTTGACAAACAGCCGTGTTCCAGTCGCTTATTCAGATCCGTATCTATTACGATCAATTCTCACGCAGAAGATAATGTGCGAAAACCCTACTGAAAAGGAAGAAATAAATTTTAAACCAAAACTTCAATACAAAAATTTGAATTGTTTTAACCATGACCGACCA
>NW_016158679.1:76561-76853 GCF_001687245.7 Rhagoletis zephyria
GACGAATTTTGTATGGATAAATGTACATTTAGAGTAGCATTTAGAGGTAAATGCGCTAAATGTGCTTTTACGCGTAAGCAAAAACAGCCCATAAAATTAGTGGCGACATACCATAACGCCATTGCCTTAACCTTTGCCATATATGTAATACTCCGATATTGGCAGTAAGGGCTAGTACCATCCGAAAACACTACAGTACAGATATATCAATAAACACGTACGAAAGAAAAGGAACACGTACGTTTATAAATAAACATGTACACGACACATTTACAAAACCGGCACTCAAGTA
>NW_016158679.1:76878-116930 GCF_001687245.7 Rhagoletis zephyria
TTATGGGCTGTTTTTGCTTACGCGTAAATGTACATTTAGCGCATTTAGCTCTAAATGCTACTCTAAATGTACATTTATCCATACAAAATTCGTCATCTAAATGCAACTAAATGCAACTCAATCTTTGCATTTAGAATCTAAATGCTAAAAGCAACCCTGTGATCTTCCAAAATTTCCACGATTCGAACATGGTTTAATGAGAAAAAGTGGCAACATTGCTTTTTCGAGTATACAACCGCTAGATGCGTTTCAGTGATCGCCGATCGAGATTTCATTTATTATTTTACATTATTTGGATAAAGAAAAGTTACGCAAATTCAACATCGATATGATGCTGATAGAAATCTGGATTAATTTGTGATCAACTCTGTTTGTTTTGTTTCCTAATTAAGTGTGGAAAATATAATTGGCAGCACCGACAAATGAATATATACACAAACAAATGTTCGGTTATGGTTAAAACATTATCTTTTCCGTGAGAATTTATTGTAATGGATACGGATCTGAATAAGCGACTGGAACACGGCTGTTTGTCAAAAGCATACGATTTCGAACTCGCGTAAATGTACATTTGCTAAATGCGATAGCATGAACGCTCTTCGAAAACATATGTTCGAAAGTGCTAAATGTTGCATTTTAAATGCAGCAAAAACGCTGCATTAAAGTGTGTTTGCATTGTTCAACTTTGCGTTCAACATTTGCATTCAACTCAGCGCAGGGTTGCACGAAAAAAAAGTTGAATGGCTAAAAATATCAAAATATGAAAAAATATCAAAATATTCGCCGTAAAAAGGTGTTTGCATTGTTCAACTTTGCATTCAACTTTTGGTTGAATGGCCTTTCAACTAATCGCTTTCAACAAAGTTGGTCGCCAGCCAACATTTAGCCATTCAACTTTTTTTCGTGCAACCCTGCGTTGAGTTGAACGCAATTGTTGAACGCAAAGTTGAATAATGCAAACACTGCTTTAGCTTACTACCAATATAGAAGTATTTCATATATGGCCATAACCGTAATCTCAACTATCATCGATTATAGGTACCATAACATGGTGTAATGAACTGAAGGTGGCGCATTCCCGAAACCGCTACTTTGGTTTTGCCGACTTTGACGTTTATGGCAATACGTAAACAAACTTTTTGTTTGGAAACAAATGCAAACGTATTGTAAACGTATTGTGTACTTTCAAGTGAAAATCGAAGTAATTCGTGCGTTCTAAAGTAAAAAACGTTTTATTTGTAATAAAAAGTTTATAAAAATGTCGTGTCGTGTGTTGAATTGCAGCAGCCGTAGGGGTAAAGCCCCCAAATGCAGTTTTTATTTTTTATTTTTTTATTATCACTTTTTCGGCACCTGCAATACAAACACAAAAATTCTAAATAGTTAATTAATAAGACCTATTCTTTTGAACACATTTCAAGAGTGGTTGTATACTGTTTGTTAACGTTGTGCTTAATTTGCTATATTCAAAGATGGCTTGAGAAATTGGTGAATCGTGAAGAGAACACGTTTTCTCACTGCAAATTCACAACTGTTCAATGTTTACCCATTGCCACAAATGTCATTCAGCGGGAATGCGGAATCTTGTATTCTATCGTTCTTGGTACCATAACCATGAACACCTGGTTTTTCGTAAGCTACAATGTTGATGTTGTTAGACGCGGAACAAGATGCAGAAAATGTGTTATATCGTAGGATACTTGCCCAGAACTTCTTTCAATATCACTAAATTAACACTAAATTCTTAAACGTCAACAGCAGATTACAATAAACTTGCGCTTTCTTAATAATATAAATTTCCTTTGTCTTAAATACGAAATTTTGTTAAAAAAGGTTATTCTACGAAAAAAAAGGGGTCTTTTTTAGTATTTTTGTATTAAAAATAAAATAACGCATATAAATTATGGACATCAGCAGAAAGATAAATTAATTGTCTTTATTTTGGCATCGTTAGTTTTTAAATCGGTTTTGTAGTTCATAAGATATTAACATTAAAAAAATCATTTATATCTTTTTTTTATATTTTTTGCGCCAAATAAACAGTTTAAATTAACGTGAGAAGTTCTATCGAGCCACACCCTTGATTTTTGCATAGCTAAATGGTTCATATTCCACACTTTTTTATTTATTTATTTATTTATTTATTTAGTCTACAGAAAAATGTTTTCTTACAGACAGTTGAGATAAAAAGATTTAGAATATTTAAGTATGTGTGATACATTACAGAGTGAAATAATTATAAATATTAACTTGTAAAGATAACAATGATATTCAATAGCAATTTGGGTAGCTGGCGAGGCCTTGTCTCCAGTCTACTTTTGTGTGCGGCGGGCGGAAAGACCTAGTTTCCGCTCCGCCCTGTTTACAGGCCGTTGATCATGGTCGGAAAGGCCGAGCTTCCGATCCATGTTCCCGTAGTCGTTACTTTGTAAGTGAGGCAGGCGGAAAGTCCTAGTTTCCGCTCCACGCTATAGACGAACTGTTGGGCGAGGTCGGAAAGGCCGAGTTTCCGATCCCTGCTCCTATTGTCCTACGCGGTCGCGGAAATATACGAAGCCGTTACAATTGTACTAAGCAGTCATAGATATTGTGTAATTTTTTCGTTCACGGTTGCAGATATTAGTTTATTTAGTTAACTTGTTGAGCAATGTTTTCTTTATTACAAAAAGCGATTCAGATATGTCGATGCAATCATAATGCTTGTTAAAATCTTGGCATAAGCACCGAAAAGCATCATGCATTTCAAAGTTTGATTTACAAATACTCAACACAATAGGTTTAAAATGTCTCGTGGGTCTTGTAGGAATACAAAAATTTATCTCACTCAGTAAAAAGGGACTACTGACCATCCCGTTCATTAATTTAATTAAAAAAAGAACACCAAGCATCTCTCTACGACTCTGAAGCGTCGGCAAATCTATAAGCTTCAGGCGATCCTTGTAGGGTGGGAGATTTTTAGACGAGTCCCAACATAAATTTTTGAGGGCAAATAACAGGAACTGTTTCTGCACTGATTCGAGCCTGTCACTATGAATTTGATAGCTAGGATTCCATACTATAGATGCATACTCCAAAATCGGTCTAACTAGAGAGGTAAAGAGAACTTTAGTGACATAAGGATCGTTGAACTCCTTGGCCCAGCGCTTAAGAAAAGCCAACAATCCTCTAGCCCTAATCACGCAGGAGTTTATGTGAGACTTGAATTCTAGTTTCGGATCCATAGTTACACCTAGGTCAATGAAATTGGTCACTTGCTCAACATTGTGGTCAGATATCATATACGAATTTGGATAGAACGATTTTCTAGAGAAGGTCATGAATTTACACTTTTTCAAATTTAGTGACATGGAATTTGCTTCACACCATTCGAAAATGCAGGTTAGGTCAGCTTGCAAATGCTCCCTATCTTCTGCAGTACTAATGTACTTAAAGAGCTTAACATCATCAGCGTACATTAAGCATTTCGAGTAATTCAACACCTTAGGAAGGTCATTTATAAATAAAATAAACAAGACGGGACCAATATGGCTGCCCTGAGGTACGCCGGATGTGACATGTATTGGCCGGGAGGTACAATTTTTAAAAATTACTCTTTGTTTCCTATCCACTAAGTAAGAAGAAAGCCAGCTGAGAAGAATAGGAGGGAAGCCAATTCGATCAAGTTTATATATAAGGGTTGAATGAGATACCTTGTCAAATGCCTTGCTGAAATCAGTGTAAATCACGTCCGTTCGAAGATTGTTTTTAAACCCATTAGACACATAAGTAGTGAATTCAAGAAGATTGGATACAGTTGATTTACCTTTGCAAAAACCGTGTTGCGATAGATCAATAGCAGAAGTAATAGAGTGAGATAGTTCTTCCGTAACGATTGCCTCAAAAACTTTAGCAATAGCACAAAGCTTCGCAATTCCTCTATAGTTTACGATGTTAGTCCTACTTCCATTTTTATAAAGTGGCAAGATAAACGAATCCTTCCAGGAAGATGGGAAGACACCCTGTTTTAGGGAAGCATTAAAAATATTTGCCAGAGGCTTATACAAATACTCTGCACAACTTTTAAGAACACTTGTGGGTATACCGTCTGGGCCAGCTGTATATGAAATTTTCAAACAATTCAAATGAATGAGGACGTCCGCAGCAGATATCGATGGAATTCGGATACAATCAAATGATGGCAGATCGAATGGGTAGCTAGATAGATTCGAATTCAGTTGGGAAGATGTAGAACTGGCAGAGTAGTTTGACTCGAAGAAACCAGCAAACATATCGGCAATAATATTTTCGTCACTGGAAACTAAGTCATTTAACTTCAATGTTGAGGGATAACCGTTAGTCTTACGCTTTGTGTTCACAAAGGCGTAAAACGATTTGGGATTAGAAACTATATTGAGTCGAACCCTGTTAATATAATTATTGTAACACTTTTTGTTCAATACATTGTATTTATGCCTAAGAATGGAGTACGCGGAGTAGTGAGAAGACAAGCCAGATTTTTTAAAAAGCTTAAATGCTTTGGATTTTTGATTTTTTAAGCGTTTCAATTCGCCAGTAAACCACTGAGCGTTAGACGTTACGTTAGCTTCCTTAACAAGAGGAATGATTTTACTGAAAATGTGGCGTAAGGAATTGCTAAAATGTAAGGCACTATCTTCAGCATTCCCATCATACTGGGGCCAAGTTATCTTCGATATCTCTAACCTAAGTTTATTATAATCTGCTGTTTTAAATGAGTAACGCTCCGCCCTTGATTTTTTACTGATAAAGCAACATGAGTTGCGTGAATTTATCAAGGACAATTCTAGTGGTGGGTGGTGAGAATCAACAGGGGTAATCAAAGCATAGCTAGGGGCTATTGTGACGTTGGAAACATCGTCCACAAAAACTAAATCCAGACATTTACCTAAGTTATTACTAACAGAGTTGATCTGGTAAAGACTAAGATCTGACAGATCGTTCAAAAATTGATTGAAGAGATCACGAGAGGAATTTGGTACTAGAATACCATCTATTAGATCCCAAGAAACACCCGCAAGATTGAAGTCACCCAGGACAATAACAGTATCGGAGGGCTTCACCATGGCATGTAGAGAGAGCAGTAAGGAGGAGTGTTTTAAATAAACAGAAAGGCTCGAGTTAGGTGGTATATAAGCAGCAACAAGATAAACGCTAATAGAATGATATCTTATTCGAACGCAGAGGAATTCAACTTCATCGGTGTCAGTGAACTCAATTTCTTCAGAAGAAAGGTCAGTCTGGACAGCGATTAAGACGCCTCCACCTTTTTTATTTAAACGGTCGTTTCGAAACACTTCATACTTAGGACACAAAATTTCCGAGTTGAACACATTCGGCTTGAGCCAGGTTTCAGTAAACACCAGTACTTTGAAGTCAAAATCATAGGACTGCAAGTGTAACCTTGATAGCTTTGTGTTCAAACCTCTCACATTTTGGTAGTAAATGCTAATGGTGAGGTTACTTATTAGTTTTTTGATGCCGAGGTGGAAAGCGGAAGTTGAGCCAAATTTTGCCCTTGCGGTCTAGATCTAAATTCAAATTCGCGAATGAAGGCACCGCTTGGCCAAAAAGATGGGCTCATTACTCTATCAAAGCAGTCTTCGGATATGTCTATTTTAAAAGAAGAAATGCTTCTTTCATACGAGAATCTGAACTTGCGTACATGCAACTCATTTGCTATCAGCCTGGAAGTTAAATACCCCTTCACATCATCGACAGTGGTATCTTTTGAAAACCTAGATATAAAGACCGATTTTTTGGAAGGGACAACGATTAAATCCCTCGGGACGGGGTTAACGCAATCGGAAACGGTTTCAGATGTGGTAGGGGGTTGCGGAACAGGGGGTTGCGGAACAGCTGTCAACTTTTTGGAAGGAGCAACGATGGCTTCGGATGTGGTAGGGGGTTGAGATGTAGTTGTGGAGTTTTTGGAAGGAGCAACGACTACTTGCATTGGAACGGTGTTGACGCAATCGGAGATGGCTTCAGATGTGGTGGAGGGTTGAGATGAAGCTGTTGAACAGGAATTTAGTGAGGCTCCAGTAGAAGAAGGACGTGGTTGGGGAGATTCAGTCCGCCGAGGAATCGGTGTGTTAAAGCTTATGAGTTCTTTGTTCATAGCTGGAGTCAAAAGTGGGCGGTTCTGCGGAAGATCCAGGTCCACAGTGATGGGATTCAACACAATATTTTCCACGCCTCTCCTACGTCTCTTAAGACCTTTTCCAGGAGAAGGAGAGGAGGAGGAAGTATCTAATAATTTAAATTCTTTGAATTCATCCTCATACTTCTTGAACTTCTCGTTGAGCAGTTTTAGCTCTTTGCTTATCTCCGAAAATCCATTTCTAGCGGTTCTAAATAGTTTACAGAGATCCACAACAGTTTTTTTACACTTTGGACATGACCAGCGAAGTCCATTGTCTCCAATAATCATATCCAGAACTCTCCCATTAATACCAGCACACTTTAAATGAGACAGTTCATCGCAAAGCCAGCACGCCACAAAACGGTCCGAACCGGCTTTTACATTACATTTTTCGAACAGACAGGACATTTTTAGCGAATTTTATTAAAAAAGAATAAAAATAGCGAAATTAGGAATGTATTGTACGAAAACGTTTCAAGCTCACAGTAATTGGCAGTTTAATAGCTAGTGGTCTTATTTAGTGAAGTTCAATGGTTAGAAACCGTGCTGAACTTAACAGTTTTAAAGCCACTGAGTTAACAAAATCAGCTGTCACCAAGAAAGCGACTGTCGATGATAAACAAAGGTGTGTGTAAAGCGCGAAAGAAAGCAAAATGAACAAACAAATGCGATATTCCTTACACTCTCACGCAAAAGCAACAATAATGCACCAAAACAGGCAAATATGCACGAAGGCCGACTAAATAAAACTTTTCAATCAACGCACTTTATGACTAAATCAAGTCAATTTATTGGAATTTGGCTTCAGTAAACTTTTTACGGTGTGAATAACACAAATTATAACTGCTTAGCACTTTGTAAACGAGTTAAACTTTGGAAATTCTTTCAAGCGAAAGGTTAAGTGACCGCACAGTACGAACGTTGCCAGATATGCCAAAACTTTGGCTTTGAACCATATTTCTTTTTTAAACGTTTGGCAAAACGCACTTCAGACATCAGCTGATATGGTTATGGCGGAAAACGAAAATTCAATTGGTCTCTATGGCTATGGTTATGGCTATTGGGTTAAGGTGTGGGACCACTAATCGAATACAGTGTTGGCCATAAGGTTGATTGGGACAGCTGTTTTATATGGTTATGGTTATGTCACCACTTATTTAAGCTTAATGTTATTAACAATTCTTCCCGATACAAATTCGGCTTTAAAGAGCAGATATTTCTTAATATAGTTAAGATTGCATGTGGTGGAATTTGAGCCCGCGACCTCGGTATTTTAAGACAACACCTTAATCTCTACGTGTTGTTACACAATGTGTTAGTGTTTGACTGAGATTCCTATCTGACTTGTCGCGTGCGCCCTAACTTCTGAAGACATTGAAAACGACGAGCTACGGGTCACAGCCTCCAATTTGCTATCTTCATTATCTCAACGCATTGTCGATGACGACAAGATTTTTTTGATCGTGGCAGCGACATCATGAATTTGTACGAGTTTGACATAAAAGAAGAGGAAGAACTTTATCTGTCCCTGGAAAAATAGAAATAGATCTAATCTGGCCACAACCACAGTCACCGCGTAGCCCAGTCGTCGCCAAAATAATTATCTACATAAGAGTACGTGTTAAAATAATTTGACAGCTGTGGTCCGTAGCTCGTCGTTTTCATTGTGTTCGAGCTATTAATATTGTGGCACAAAAGGGGTCCCTACTGTTTATAAAGACTTTGAACGGCTATTTTGTTTTAATGGGAAACTGTTTTTCATTTTCAAGCTTTGCGCACTTCAAATCATACCACCCCAGCGGCCTATCTCTCAATCACAATAGGAGCGTTCCTTATCTCCCAGAAATAGTCAGAAAAAGTCCGAAGTAGTCAGATTTAGTCCAAAAAGCGTTCCTTAACTCGGAAATGACAGCTAAAATGAGAGAGCAAGACCCAGTGAGAGTGACCCTCATCAGTCCGAAGTAGTCAGATTTAGTCAGAAGAATTTTTTCTGGCAAAATCCTGAAAAGTGTCAAACTCAACTAAATTTAAATTAACGGAAATTAAAGAATACGCAAAAAGTGAGAATAATCTAAAAAGTAAAATAAGTGAATTGAAATTGGAAGGAGGCAAAAAATAATTGATATAGTAAGTGTTTATTGTGCTTGTGCTTGTGTGAATGTGTTTTGTACATACATTTCCATTCTTATTTGACGTTAGCTTTGTTGTTGCCATTCTTTGGACTAAAAATTTGGTTTTTTACGTTCCTTTACTTTTCCTGTTATTATCTTTTAGTAAGCGCATTTTGCCAACGCTCTGGCATTTTGACACTTTTCAGATTTTAGTCCAAAAAGATAAGGAATGAACCTANTTTGTTTTTGGTATCGATATTTGGAATATCGAGTCTTTTTTCCGATATTAATGGGTACCCGATATTTTTAAAGCGATTCTTTAAATGAGTACCATATCGATACTTTCTGTTCGATATCGAGTCCCTATTTATAACCATGATCCAACTACACAAGATCTGACAAGATGAAGCAAAAGAAAAAAGTAATTTTCTGGCTGACGTTTATAATTTCGCCGCCATGTTATTTTCTGTGAACAGTAAACAAAGAATATGAAGACGAAGCATAAAGAAAAAATGCAAGCAATGTTGTGCACATGTTCGTGCTAANTGAAGAATAAATGTCAGTAAAGACAAGTCTTTTTTGTACATTTTCTGATTTTAATTGCTCAACTTCTTTTGCACCAGAGCAACTGTCAAAAATTTCCAGCAGTAAAGACTTACGAATTGGCACAGCAGAAATGTAAAATTTTCTCGCCATAATAAAAAGTGTTTTCAACATGGANCCGCCATGTTATTTTCTGTGAACAGTAAACAAAGAATATGAAGACGAAGCATAAAGAAAAAATGCAAGCAATGTTGTGCACATGTTCGTGCTAACCAATTTATTATTTATGTAGGTGTTTTTGCATCCAATCACCGCGCACTTCATTTTAATTACATTTGCACAAAAAAATCACTTAAAAATCACTGAAATAAACCACCGACAAAATACACATAAAGAAAGAAGCAAAACAGAAATATCAAACTTCAAAATTACGAAAGTCACACANACCGTTGTCTAAATTCTCAAGTAACATAAAATCCACAAAAGAATACTTTGCTTGTATTACCATCAATACGCCATGTATAAATTTTAACAACACACAAAAATAGACTCGCGCGAGCGTTTGTTTGGTTTTTCAACACCATTTATAATTTTCTTTTAATAAAATCACGATTTGTGAAATGCTTAAGTTTATTTATCTAATAATAATGCAGCACACAACCCTGAAATCTAAGAAAAAGTCTGAGGAAGGACATCAAATAGCAGCACACAACCCCGTGCCTTCCTCAGGAGTGAATATAACTACAACAACAACGACTACTACAACAACAACCCAAAAAGGTTGGTTACTGTCCAAGAACGATAGAATACAAGATTGCGCATTCCCGCAGAATGACATTTGTGGCAACGAGTAAACAAAGAATATGGCGAAGAACAATGAGTTGACAGTTGTGAATTTGCAGTGAGAAAACGTGTTTTCTTCACGATTAACCACTTTCTCAAGCCATCTTTGAAAATATACAACCACTTTTGCTAGTGTCTAAATTGTATGCCTTCTCCTGCCGGCAGAACTCTACCCACTTTCTGGCCAAGGCGTCGACGCGGGGAAACAACAAAAAAACTGCATTTGGGGGCTTTACCCCTACGGCTGCTGCAATTCAACACACGACACGACATTTTTATAAAGTTTTTATTACAAATAAAACGTTTTTTACTATAGAACGCACGAATTACTTCGATTTTTCACTTGAAAGTACACAATACGTTTGTTTACGTATTGCCATAAACGTCAAAGTCGGCAAAACCAAAGTAGCGGTTTCGGGAATGCGCCACCTTCAGTTCATTACACCATGGTTACTGTCTATACTGTGCTCTCAATCCCAATTCAGATAAGTTTTTGTTTTTGGTATCGATATTTGGAATATCGAGTCTTTTTTCCGATATTAATGGGTACCCGATATTTTTAAAGCGATTCTTTAAATGAGTACCATATCGATACTTTCTGTTCGATATCGAGTCCCTATTTATAACCATGATCCAACTACACAAGATCTGACAAGATGAAGCAAAAGAAAAAAGTAATTTTCTGGCTGACGTTTATAATTTCGCCGCCATGTTATTTTCTGTGAACAGTAAACAAAGAATATGAAGACGAAGCATAAAGAAAAAATGCAAGCAATGTTGTGCACATGTTCGTGCTAACCAATTTATTATTTGTGTAGGTGTTTTTGCATCCAATCACCGCGCACTTCATTTTAATTACATTTGCACAAAAAAATCACTTAAAAATCACTGAAATAAACCACCGACAAAATACACATAAAGAAAGAAGCAAAACAGAAATATCAAACTTCAAAATTACGAAAGTCACACACTTTTTTCTCAATTGCTATTACAAATGGCTGCTTCTCAACCGGTCAGATCTGTTCTAATTGGTTCATGNAACGAGTAAACAAAGAATATGGCGAAGAACAATGAGTTGACAGTTGTGAATTTGCAGTGAGAAAACGTGTTTTCTTCACGATTAACCACTTTCTCAAGCCATCTTTGAAAATATACAACCACTTTTGCTAGTGTCTAAATTGTATGCCTTCTCCTGCCGGCAGAACTCTACCCACTTTCTGGCCAAGGCGTCGACGCGGGGAAACAACAAAAAAACTGCATTTGGGGGCTTTACCCCTACGGCTGCTGCAATTCAACACACGACACGACATTTTTATAAAGTTTTTATTACAAATAAAACGTTTTTTACTATAGAACGCACGAATTACTTCGATTTTTCACTTGAAAGTACACAATACGTTTGTTTACGTATTGCCATAAACGTCAAAGTCGGCAAAACCAAAGTAGCGGTTTCGGGAATGCGCCACCTTCAGTTCATTACACCATGGTTACTGTCTATACTGTGCTCTCAATCCCAATTCAGATAAGTTTTTGTTTTTGGTATCGATATTTGGAATATCGAGTCTTTTTTCCGATATTAATGGGTACCCGATATTTTTAAAGCGATTCTTTAAATGAGTACCATATCGATACTTTCTGTTCGATATCGAGTCCCTATTTATAACCATGATCCAACTACACAAGATCTGACAAGATGAAGCAAAAGAAAAAAGTAATTTTCTGGCTGACGTTTATAATTTCGCCGCCATGTTATTTTCTGTGAACAGTAAACAAAGAATATGAAGACGAAGCATAAAGAAAAAATGCAAGCAATGTTGTGCACATGTTCGTGCTAACCAATTTATTATTTGTGTAGGTGTTTTTGCATCCAATCACCGCGCACTTCATTTTAATTACATTTGCACAAAAAAATCACTTAAAAATCACTGAAATAAACCACCGACAAAATACACATAAAGAAAGAAGCAAAACAGAAATATCAAACTTCAAAATTACGAAAGTCACACACTTTTTTCTCAATTGCTATTACAAATGGCTGCTTCTCAACCGGTCAGATCTGTTCTAATTGGTTCATGATTTATAACCATAGCCAACCAACATTTGGGTTTGAGCTCAACTTGAGGTTAAGTTGAGAACTAAAGTATTTTTAAAATCTTCAACGTTGTTTCTTAGCTGTACCTCAAGTGGAGGATCATACCGTTCTCAACAAAAAGGGCGTTTTTCTTTGTATGAGAAGAGGACCGTTTCTCGAGTTGAGAAAATGCAAGTTCTCAATTTCATATCATTGAAATAATGAAATTGAAATAGTAAAATACCTTATACCTTTTTGATTGAAACGACATACATAGATGAATTTAAATATAAATTTCTATTTTATTACTCCTTTTGTATTATGTAGGTAATCAATATCGTATTACAATAATTCACTTCACAGTATACAGTCGGACCAAGAATGATAGAATACAAGATTGCGCCTATGAGAGAGGATTTTTGAGCGTAATTTTTGCGTGACGTCATCTTGATGCAATTGTGAGAGAGAAATCCCAAAACGCATAGAAAAATATGTAAACAATGCAGAAAAATTTGTTAATTTTAATATTACATGGGCCAATTTTGCAGGAATTAATAAATATACAAAATTTATTAATTAGGAACACGTAGCAATAATTTTGTACATGTAGCCCTTTAGGTAAGTACGATTTTTAGCACATGAAGAAATGGATGTATTAACGGTGTTTGCAATTTCATGTAGACCAAAAGGAAGGTGTGCAGCAAACTGAATTTTTGGACTCGCCCCAAAGCATACATTTTAAAAAGCTATGCAGAGTGCATATTTATATTTGTGGACGGTAGCCAACCATCATATACTCCACAGCTGTTGACTCCACAGCTTTGATTTGACGACTTTTGTAACATTTCCGAGAGGGTGCATGAGTGAGGCTTCTTTGGAAACAAATATTCTATGTAAGCAAAACATAATTTAAGCTGNTTTTTGGACTCGCCCCAAAGCATACATTTTAAAAAGCTATGCAGAGTGCATATTTATATTTGTGGACGGTAGCCAACCATCATATACTCCACAGCTGTTGACTCCACAGCTTTGATTTGACGACTTTTGTAACATTTCCGAGAGGGTGCATGAGTGAGGCTTCTTTGGAAACAAATATTCTATGTAAGCAAAACATAATTTAAGCTGAACCTTTAAACGTATAATAATTTGGGCATTTTAGTGGCAGCGCCCCGAGCGTTCAGATAGTCATCTTCTTTTTGCAAAAAGGTAAAGAAACAAGTTTAATTCCAATAGTTTACATAGTGAGTCATTTACGAATACAATTTTATGTGGGATTATTAAACGTTCGTTTCGTTTAACACTATACTTTTTGAAACTATTTTGAGTTAATTATTTTTTATTTCTCAATAGAAACCCTGCGTGCTTAGAAGGCTGAGACCAATAATTTCTTGCGTGGCATATTCATCCCCGAGGAAGGCAGTCGCCAAATTCACCCAAGGTGGTTTACTGGTTATATTGTGTTCATAACTCAGTATATCCAGTAAACAAACTGAGCTGTTTTTTTCGCCTAATTTGGTCCCCATAAAGGACTTAGGGCTGCAGACAAATCTTTTTCGGATATTAGGGTGATGTGCAGCAATTTAATGTGGTGAAAAATTTTAGCACGGAATGTATGAAATATTAAAGATTCGCTTCACATTATTAATAAAACTTAACGTTATTGTATTTTTTATTTTGATAATACTAATTAGTGCTATTGTTTACAAATAGAAGTGATCTAAAGAATATGTGTAATGAAATAATTTAGTTAAATGTAAACCATATTAAACGTAAAAACACACATATTTATATTCATTAATTCAAATGGTGAAACATGTTTTGTAAATTGGTATGACTTCTATTATAAATTTTTGGTCTAATACAATAATATACATAAATGATGTGTACATATTCCCATACTATTTTGTAACGAGTTATCTAAATCAAGACACGACCCACAAATTGGAGAAGATTGGCCAAACACTTAGCTAAAAGTACAAGTTGTAGGCATTCTAGTACTCATCATTTAGAATATGCGTGATAGGAATAAATAAATATTTAGGAAATAATAAATATTTAAATAAATATTTAATTCCATACATGATTCTATTTTATTAAATATTCTGGAATTGAACCAGTTTTTTTTAAATTTAACAAGAGCAGTAACCAGGCATTTCACTAAAAGTTGCTTGGAGCTAATTTTGGAGAACATCAGATCTTGGAGATTTCCGTAAACAGAAAATGCATCCCTGAGAGCATTATTATCGCGCTAGAAAACCAAAACAAAAGCGTGAATTTGTATACGGTTTGCAATAGAATTTAGTTATTTTATAATTTAGGTATACTTTTTCTCTTATTCGGTGTGATATACATATTTATGCAGCGATATAAATTACATATTTTGCAATGCAAGTAAAATGCTAATCGAGGGCGCAGTACAAATATGAAACTCTTGAATTCCATCAATGATGCCCTAATGTCGAGTGTTCAAATTTTCACGAAACTTTCAGCTTGCTATGTACCTAAAATAAATATATTTACATCAGGCAAATTTATAAATTTGGGAAATTATTATTTTTTCTTTGTTTACCTTTTGACACAAGCAAAATGCTTGGAAATAGAAATGCACCCCGATGCGATACAGCAACAACAAGGGCCAGGGGTGATTTTCTACGAAAAGCAACTTTTGAGCGGCAGCGGCTTAGAGCGTTCCGATAAGCAATGTTGTTTTGTAACAAATTTATCATCAAACGGTGGCTTTAAGATTTCTTTCATATTTATTTATTAAAGTAATTCCGTGTATTTGTGTTTATTCGTAAAATTGATGACCTAAACGAAACTTTATTCCAATGAATTCTAAAGTTTATTTCATTAGTGAAGAAAAGCAACCGTGCATGTAAGATATTTTGTGCTACCAAAAATTTCACCACTGGAAACTTAATCCCCATAAAGGACTTCACCACAGTTTTTTTACTAAGGCTGAATTTCTTTATTCATTCTGAACGTTTGGAATAAACTTTTTTGTTTACTTATTCTTTAGAACGTTCCTGATGATATGTTAACGTATATTTCAAACACATTCTGTTTATTCCGGCTGTGAAATGAGATTATCCGGAATGTATAAAGAAACGCAGCCTACATATACTAGAAGTCTTCATCTAAAGTGATAGAGGGATAAATTGCTTTAATTTATCAGTTTATCCGCATCCTTTTATGAACGCATCTTGGAAAATATTCGCATAAAACTGTTGATTATTTAACTTATATGGCTAGTAACGTTTCATTCTTACCTCGTCCATTGTGTTCATTTGCTTTTTTGTGTTCGTGGCAAAAGCAAGGGTTGAGTTTTGCTAAAATTTATATGACCAAAGCCATTTGATAAAGTGATAAAATTTGGTTAAATAGATTTCCATACAAAGTTTGGCAGTTCATTTATCCAAATGATAAATTTATCACTTTATCAAGTTTTTCAAGAGTTTATCACTTTTAATGAAGACCCCTACTGCAGAGATGGAAAATTATCGATGGAACTATCGATAGTATCGTTGCTTTTTGACTATCTAAATCATTAATACATGATACAATTGGGGTGTTCACAGTTCGTTCCAAATTGTGTCTGAAAATGTAGACGTCTACATTTTGAGACATCTTTAGCATCAAACTGTGAGCACCCCTTTCTAGCAGTCGTCACAAAATCGTCTCAAAACTTTGCTGGTGTTGCCAGACATTTCTTCCTTGCGTGCATTTTTTATGTCGCCTTTCGATTTTGTTTCCGAAAAATTGAAATTATTTAACTTAATTACCAATTCGTAATATTTGTTATTTCTTTTCCTTGATTTGTTTCTTTTCATCAGAAATTGCGCTCAAATTAAATGCAAATACAGAAAACGTGCCCAATAAATAAAAAAAATGTGATTAGTATTGCCATAATGCAACCCTGCTGCGAGGTTGCAAAATGTAGACGCGTAAAAAACATACCTTTGAGTGTGACAAAATGTAGACGGCGTCGTTTTCCAATTTTGTATGGGAAACAACAACACCACAGATTTTACGGTTAGAAAACGTCTTAAAATGTAGACGTCTACATTTTGAGACACTTGGGGTGTTCACAGTTCGTTCCAAATTGTGTCTGAAAATGTAGACGTCTACATTTTGAGACATCTTTAGCATCAAACTGTGAGCACCCCTTTCTAGCAGTCGTCCAAAATCGTCTCAAAACTTTGCTGGTGTTGCCAGACATTTCCTCTTTGCGTGCATTTTTTATATTCGCCTTTCGATTTTTTTCGAAAAATTGAATTATTTAACTTAATTACCAATTCCTAATATTTGTTATTTCTTTTCCTTGATTTGTTTCTTTTCATCAGAAATTGCGCTCAAATTAAATGCAAATACAGAAAACGTGCCCAATAAATAAAAAAAATGTGATTAGTATTGCCATAATGCAACCCTGCTGCGAGGTTGCAAAATGTAGACGCGTAAAAAACATACCTTTGAGTGTGACAAAATGTAGACGGCGTCGTTTTCCAATTTTGTATGGGAAACAACAACACCACAGATTTTACGGTTAGAAAACGTCTTAAAATGTAGACGTCTACATTTTCAGACACTATTTGGAACGAACTGTGAACACCCCAACTATTTGGAACGAACTGTGAACACCCCAAATATTTTTTAGAAGTAGTTTCACTTCAAAATTTTTGACATAAACCGTGTCTGTGACAAACACGCAATGTGGCCACTGCTACGATATAGAACTTGGGGATTATCGCTTGTTATTTTAGATATTTTTTAACAGAACATGTAAAGATTTATATGTTTCATAACTGATCACTTAATTTTTAATATAAATATACGTATTTTATACATACATTTTTGCCACTGCTAATCACATGAATAAAAATCATAAAAATGAAAATATAACAGCAATATTTCTTGTTTATAATGGATTAGATCCATCGCACACCACGGACTTTATCGGCCGCCAATTTAGATGTGCTCGCTAGTCTTTCCATTGCACCACAACTTATTGGTCAGATCGATTAAGCTGGTGTAATGTGCGCACCTCCATCCATCTTTATGTACATATTTCAAGCGAGCCCTATCATTTAAATAGGCGGCCGATAAAGTCTGTGGTGTGCGGTGGCTCTTATAGCTGTGCCATTATATCTATTCCGTGTGTTGCAATATCCACGAAAGCAGCAGTTAATTTTTTATGAAGAAAATTATTACAAAATATTCGAAAATTTCTCTACTTATATGTTTGGCTTTTCTTTGTTTTATTTTTCCAACGTCAAAAGCGGGATTTTTTTTTTTGAAAAAGTTGGTACAACAAAAAATACGAAACACGTTTTCTGTTAGATAGCTAACATGGCGGATAAGAAGAAGAAGTGAAACTACCTTCTATTGTATCATGCATTAATGGTTTTGTAAGCACTATCGACAGTTTTCACAGGTTTATACATACATACATACATATATACAGATGCTGCTTGAAGCCAAAAATCGTTGATAAATTTTTGTTCCTTAAAAAATTTCGACATGATTTACCAATTCTCATCTCATTTTCAATAAAAGATGTTACGTTTAATTTTTGGACTTTTTTAATCAAGACTATCGATGGTACAATCGTTACATGCTAACCTAATATTCACGCACGCCGTCAATTTATTGTAAAAAATTTTTCGTGCACATGCAACTTGTATGGAACCAACCGAAATTGGACGGCGTGCGTATGAAGCTAACTCAATTTCCAATTTTTGTTCTGCGTGACTTTTTGATTTGACGTTTCGTTTAATGAAATCAAATGCAAAGGCTCGCAAGCCAATATCGGGTGACGAAAAAAAAAAACAAATTCGACGGCATGCGTACCAAAACGCAAGCCGCGAATATTAGGTTAGCCTGTTAGTATCGACATTTACGATAGTATCGATACTATCGATGTTTGTGACTATCGACTATCGAAACTATGGCGTTTTTGCTGCATTTAAAATGCAACATTTAGCGCTTTCGGACATATGTTTTCGAAGAGCGTTCATGCTATCGCATTTAGCAAATGTATGTTTTCGCGAGTTCGAAATCGTATGCTTTTGACAAAGAACCGTGTTCCAGTCGCTTATTCAGATCCGTATCCATTACGATAAATTCTCACGGAAAAGATAATGTTTTAACCATAACCGAACATTTTTTTGTGTATATATTCATTTGTCGGTGCTGCCAATTATATTTTCCAATTAGGAAACAAAACAAACAAAGTTGATCACAAATTAATCCAGATTTCTATCAGCATCATATCGATGTTGAATTTGCGTAACTTTTCTTTATCCAAATAATGTAAAATAATAAATGAAATCTCGATCGGCGATCACTGAAACGCAGATAGCCACTGTATACGCGAAAAAGCAATGTTGCCACTTTTTCTCATTAAACTATGTTCGAATCGTGGAAATTTTGGAATATCACAGGGTTGCTTTTAGCATTTAGATTCTTAATGCCAAAATGGAGTTGCATTTAGTTGCATTTAGGTGACGAATTTTGAATGGATAAATATACATTTAGAGTAGCATTCAGAGCTAAATGCACTGAATGTACTTTTACGCGTAAGCAAAAACAGACCATTATAGTATTGTAGTGATGGGCGAGTCCGAGATGTATTAGTCGATTGTCTCGACTATTCAATTATCTGGATTGTTCTCGATATTTTCTCTCGTAGACGAATTGCCACACATTGAAAGTTTAATTTAGTGGTGACATAACCATAACCATACCGACGTTAGCACCTCATCAGTATAAAGATTAAGATTTTTGTATTGCAATCTTTAATGATCATCCAGTTTTAACGTTTGTTCGTTAGCCAAAGATTTATAATTTAGGACCCGCAACAGATTATTTTTGGTTGATTATTATTGCGATCGATAGTTCGTCGATTGTTCTATATTGTTCGTTCATTTTTAACATTTGTTCCTAACCGGGCCGTTACACATTCAATTTTCCGCTTTAAATTTTCAATTTTCTCACACTTTTTCACTAACACATTCTTATTTATAGCTTGAATGAGCAACTTGCCATACATTTTTTTATTCCAATTGAGTTTCAATTTTGCTTTCAGTTTTGATCAGCTTTTCAGCATTGGCATGCGAATTTTGTGAAATTAAAAAATTCCCAAACTAATGCATGCTAAAATGTTAATCTACAATGGAATTAAAATGGAAAATGGCCTTCAAGAGCTAGTTAGTTACATTGTTTTCTTGAAGACGGCATGTTGATAGTGAAATTGCTTCTCAAATTGAATGCAGCCTAAGTTATGGCTTTAAATTTTGATGATTTTTGGCAAGCAATGTGTGTGAGGAAATTAAAAGGCAAAACTGATTGCGTGTCGTCAGCGTAGGCCAAACATTTATAATAAATTTCTTACATATAACATTTCCTGCATTTAGCACCCCAGGTGTAAGAATTTCATTATTTTCATATGTTAACTGTGATAAATCGTTTCTTCGTCGTTAGTTCGTCGTTTTTTCATCCCTAAAATCGAGGAAAAGCCATTCATAAATTCAACATTTTTTACTTTACGTTACCGCCCCTTTTCCTGATTTTAATATCATATTTTTTTAGTTCAAATTATCAGTAGTGGATGCTAAGGTGGGCTAAACGTGGAATTTTCAACATATTTAAAAGCTTGTATTTCGAAAACCATTGAACTGTTTTCAAACTATGGACACAATTGGAAAGGCGATATATATTTGTGTATATAATGTATACATATTTCTAGATAAAGTACAAAAACGTACTTATGGCAATATTTTTTTTTAAATGTATGTTTTTCGTAAAAAATTACGTTATTTACTATATTTATATTACGATTATCAGAAAGAGCACAAAAATATCTTTAATTTAATATATAATTTGTAACAAAAAATTCTTCTGCACATAATATTTGTTTGAATATATATTAAAATATCGTTTTATATGAAAAAGAAAAAGCGTCGCAGGTGAAAATTTGGAATAAAAAATCGCGCGATGTTTTATTCCAAGCTTTCGTTAGCTGTATAGTAAACTTTCGTTTTATATAAAAACCTAAAAAAAAGCGCCGCGCGACTTTTATTTCAAGTTTTCATTAGGTATATATTAAAGTATGCTTTTATATAAAAAATAAAAATAGCGCCGCAGGTATATATTATAAAGTATGCTTTTATATAAATAAAAAGAAAAAAAGCACCGCAGGGGAAGATTTGGAATAAAAAATCGGAACAATGTCGTTTTCGTATAACTTACGTTAACTTTGAAACTTTTTTAAATTACGCGGGGAATCTCTACAGTGATTACGAAATTGAAATAAATTAATAGAATATAACATTAACACAGTTCTGTTTCACTGTTGGCAATTGCACTTAAACCTAACTATATAAAATTGTATGTCAAAGTAAAGGTATTTTTGTGCTCTTTCTCATAAACATATATTTTTTTATAGTTAGTTGCGTTCTTTTTACAAAAAACATACATTTTTATAAACAAATTGCTTTTCTTCGAATGAAAGCTCCTTCAATTACTTTTCCACTTATGCCCATATTTTGAAAATCGGTTCAATAGCTTTCGAAATATAAGCTTTCGAAAATGACACGTTTAGCCCTCCTAGCGCAACCCCTATCAATTTGCACCAAAATCATTAAAATCAGGAAAAGGAGCGGTCCACGCCCACCTTTTTTTTTTAGCTCAACGGCCCTTATTCCAATTATTGTTTTGCTCGATTTTAGGGATGAAAAAACGACGAAATAACGACGAACAAGCGATTTGTTACAGTTAACAAATGAAAATGAAATTCTTACACCTGGGGTGCTAAATGCAGGAACTGTAAAATGTAAAAAATTAATTATACATTTTTGGCTAACGAATGGTTAAAAATTGACGAACAATTAAGAACAATCGACGAACTATCGATTGCACCCTAGTAAACCCCGTAAAGCTCGTAAATTTCAAGCCTCGTAAAAGAACTGGAAAAAACAGCAATTCATGAAATAATTTGTATAGGACAACTTTTGGAGAATTTCGCCACTTGTATTATGTGTTACGGCAAGACGGACAGACATTTTTCGAATATACAAGAATGCCAATTAATACGTTTGATTACATTTTGCCAAAAATTTAGCCAATTTCTTGAAAAACGCGTTTTTTCACAATTGCAAACAGTTAAATAAATTGTAAACAACTCATCACAGCAAGCGAGTCGTCTTTGAAAACAATACCGCACTGTTTCAAGCTGACCGCTTGCGCAACGTCTTCATCATCGTCTTCGTCTTCGCTTGCACTGTGATCACTTTCATATGTTTACTACTGCACTGTTTTTCGTCTTCGGCTTCGTCTTCATCTTCGTCTTCGGCTTCGCTTCCACTCTGTTTGCAAACTTAGGCTCACAAAAAATTTTGACAAAAGAATACACTTAAAAATAAAACTTACGCAAAAGTTTCGCCGCACTCCTAACTTCCGGCACACTACAATTAAATGGAACTTAGCGTCCAATTTAAATCTCAACTTACACTTTTGACGGCTAGCACTCTGAGTCAGAAATCTCAGTTTTTTTTGGTTTACCTATTATATTGTGGTAGCCATGGGTAATTGCGTATTTTTTTTGTCGCTAGCTCAATATCGCCGGCGCCACCTGTTATGCCAGCGCACTAAAGCCCAAAATACAATAGCGCAGTGGCAGTGACAGTTTTTAAAATCAGCTGTTACTGCTAATATTGGCAGTCACTGCCGTAGCAAACACAATGCGGCGTTGTCAGTGACTGCTCTTTTTGACATTCCCTTTTGTTTGTTAACATTTGTTTTGTTGCCTTTTAGGCTTCAGTGACATCAACAGATGTTGGCTGCGTTTCATTTATGTCAAATTCAGCATGCGAAGTTTGCTGCGATGAAGGCAGTGGCAGTGAATTTAGAATTTGTGCTAAACTGAGCAGTACTGCTAGCTGCCACTGCTGTATTGTGAGTCGCTTCATTGGACACCACACTTTCTAAAAACCGCTGATTTCGAAAAACTGCCGCTGCCACTGCCACTGCGTTATTATATTTTGGGCTTAACTCAGCGCAGTGTACTGATTTGATCACGGCGCCATCTGATTGTCACCACAGTACCCATCGTCATACAGTGGCGACCACTATCGGCCATATTTGAAGTAGGAATGTTCGATATTTAAGAAAGTATCGATATCATGAATCGATTTAATTCATAGCATGTAAAATCGATATGGCGTTATATCGGGCTGAACAATATAGATATCGGAAAAATCGAAGTTGAAAATCTTACTCCCAATTGAATAGAATATTAGACCTGCCTGTCAACTCACCTAATTGTGTAATTTCCATCAAACTTAAGAGCTAAATAAATCACACAAGCTGCTGATTAAACCGACTTTAGTATTTTCCAAAAAAAAATTTCAACTTAAATATCGATATTGCGGGTAAAGTATCAATGTCTTCGATATATCGACCTTGGAATATCGATTCAAAAAATCGATTATCGTGCCATGAAATATCGATATTCAGAATAATCGATACGATATCGAACATTCTTAAATTGAAGTTCGATATTATCGATAATATCGAGGAACTGCCATATCTATGTATGATGTTTATGTACCATATCTATGTTGAAACGCGTTTGTGTGAAATTTTTTATAGGGCATTCGCACGCGGCGATTTTACAGGCAACAAAAGTTGAATACGAAGTTGAATGAGATGTTGAAAGTGAAAAAGTTGCCATCCCTATTCATACGAGGTGATTTTCGATTCAACACGAATCGTTATTTACATTATTGAAAATGAATTTAAATCGCAAAATTTTATCAACTGGCGTAAATTTGGTAAGCCAAGCGTTGGTAGAAGTGCTTTAGCGAAGCTGAAAGATAAAGTAAGAGTAAAATAGAAAAAAGGTATGTATACAGAACAGTGTTGGCATTTTTGGTACAATTGTACTTGTTTGTTACAATTTCATTTACAATATACTGTCCTACTGCGAAGTACTTTTTAGTACAGTTTTGTAATGAATACTAAAAATATATAGCTCTGAAAATTTACAGCAAGAAATTTTTTGTATTCTCTTTTGTTCGCCTGTTCGTATTTACCTTAGTAAGTTTTGAAAAATGGCTTGAACGAACCAGTATAATATAGCCTAGGCAAATTTTTAAAGAAACTTTTCGATATTAAGTTTTATTAAAACAAAATGTCGAAGTCAGCTTCATATAGAAACAAAGTCTTCGTTAGTTATAAGAAGAGATTTCCTTAAATATAATACCTTTACGGCACTCACATATTGACAAGATTTTACTATTTATTTTAGTATTCTTTAATTTAAATTATCTGTTTATAAAATTTAATGTATTCTTTAAGAAAAACTGTATAAACCCAAGATTAAATCTTTGCGAATCATCCAAAAACCAACATACTTTCGTAAAAATTTCGAACTTTATTAATATTTTTTAGTTTTTAGCCCATTCAATTTTAGTATAATAAAGTGCAAGTTTAGAGTAGCTGGAACTTACCGTTAAACTTGGCAATTTTTTTTTCGACGATGTCAGCCATTTTCNTGTTGAAAGTGAAAAAGTTGCCATCCCTATTCATACGAGGTGATTTTCGATTCAACACGAATCGTTATTTACATTATTGAAAATGAATTTAAATCGCAAAATTTTATCAACTGGCGTAAATTTGGTAAGCCAAGCGTTGGTAGAAGTGCTTTAGCGAAGCTGAAAGATAAAGTAAGAGTAAAATAGAAAAAAGGTATGTATACAGAACAGTGTTGGCATTTTTGGTACAATTGTACTTGTTTGTTACAATTTCATTTACAATATACTGTCCTACTGCGAAGTACTTTTTAGTACAGTTTTGTAATGAATACTAAAAATATATAGCTCTGAAAATTTACAGCAAGAAATTTTTTGTATTCTCTTTTGTTCGCCTGTTCGTATTTACCTTAGTAAGTTTTGAAAAATGGCTTGAACGAACCAGTATAATATAGCCTAGGCAAATTTTTAAAGAAACTTTTCGATATTAAGTTTTATTAAAACAAAATGTCGAAGTCAGCTTCATATAGAAACAAAGTCTTCGTTAGTTATAAGAAGAGATTTCCTTAAATATAATACCTTTACGGCACTCACATATTGACAAGATTTTACTATTTATTTTAGTATTCTTTAATTTAAATTATCTGTTTATAAAATTTAATGTATTCTTTAAGAAAAACTGTATAAACCCAAGATTAAATCTTTGCGAATCATCCAAAAACCAACATACTTTCGTAAAAATTTCGAACTTTATTAATATTTTTTAGTTTTTAGCCCATTCAATTTTAGTATAATAAAGTGCAAGTTTAGAGTAGCTGGAACTTACCGTTAAACTTGGCAATTTTTTTTTCGACGATGTCAGCCATTTTCTTCCATACGAAGTGTGTTCGACGATTTTTTTATATGGAGAAAATTAGCAACACCTTCATCAAAGAAATCTTAAAAAACTAACTTATATTACAATTTAATGGGCTAAAAAACCGCACACTCAAAATAAATCTAGGAAATCGAATTAAAAAGCTCTAAATTGATACGAAAGTGTGTTGGTTTTTTTAATGTTGCACAAAGTTTGAACCTTTGTNGTAAGAGTAAAATAGAAAAAAGGTATGTATACAGAACAGTGTTGGCATTTTTGGTACAATTGTACTTGTTTGTTACAATTTCATTTACAATATACTGTCCTACTGCGAAGTACTTTTTAGTACAGTTTTGTAATGAATACTAAAAATATATAGCTCTGAAAATTTACAGCAAGAAATTTTTTGTATTCTCTTTTGTTCGCCTGTTCGTATTTACCTTAGTAAGTTTTGAAAAATGGCTTGAACGAACCAGTATAATATAGCCTAGGCAAATTTTTAAAGAAACTTTTCGATATTAAGTTTTATTAAAACAAAATGTCGAAGTCAGCTTCATATAGAAACAAAGTCTTCGTTAGTTATAAGAAGAGATTTCCTTAAATATAATACCTTTACGGCACTCACATATTGACAAGATTTTACTATTTATTTTAGTATTCTTTAATTTAAATTATCTGTTTATAAAATTTAATGTATTCTTTAAGAAAAACTGTATAAACCCAAGATTAAATCTTTGCGAATCATCCAAAAACCAACATACTTTCGTAAAAATTTCGAACTTTATTAATATTTTTTAGTTTTTAGCCCATTCAATTTTAGTATAATAAAGTGCAAGTTTAGAGTAGCTGGAACTTACCGTTAAACTTGGCAATTTTTTTTTCGACGATGTCAGCCATTTTCTTCCATACGAAGTGTGTTCGACGATTTTTTTATATGGAGAAAATTAGCAACACCTTCATCAAAGAAATCTTAAAAAACTAACTTATATTACAATTTAATGGGCTAAAAAACCGCACACTCAAAATAAATCTAGGAAATCGAATTAAAAAGCTCTAAATTGATACGAAAGTGTGTTGGTTTTTTTAATGTTGCACAAAGTTTGAACCTTTGTACGGCTTTCTTAAAATATAAACCGTATTTTTACAAACAATAATTAAACTTGAATAATATTAAGATAAATGGTCAAATCTTGTCGTAAAGTTTTGATAAGCACTTGAAATGAATAGCAAAATGTCAAATTTTAGTACTGAATCCAAAGGAAATGTCTCTTTTATCCTTTAATAATAACTTAAATATGCTTTTTGTTAAGATGTATACCTGAAATGTGTGCATACATATTTGCGTTAAATGCAGTACATGCGCACGTGGAATCAATTTGTAAAAGTGTAAAATACGTAAACGTATGTATATAAACAATAAAACTTTTGAATACCATAAAATCATTGGTCTTGAAGGGAATGTACTAAGAAAATATATGAGCAAATTAAAAAATGTTTACAATTTATAGCCGAAAAGTACATTTTTTGTATAGATTTCTTACTGAACGAACACTTTCATTTCCCAACACTGATACAGAATGTAAACAAACACAGGGTTGCAAGGAAAAAAAGTTGAACGAGCACAAAGTTGGCAGGCGACCAACTTTGTTGAAAGCGATTAGTTGAAAGGCCGTTCAGACGAGGCGATTTTTGCTTTCAAACAAAAGTTGCCTGAAAAATCGCCGCGTGCGAAAGCCCTATTATAATACTCGTGCGAATAGTGTAATAAAATATAGACAAATATCTAATGCACAATGTAAAAGGTAATAGATATGTTTATATTGCATGTGTCATGAAGCTTTTTGTAGAAAAAATTCTCCGCATAAAATCATAAAAGTTAAAGTTTTAAAAGTAAATAAACAAGAATTTAAGTAAATTAATGAACATTTTATAGTGTTGCGACATGTTTTTCTTTTTGCTTTAAAGCTTATTAATTTTTTATAAAAGCCCAGCTTATCGTCTAACGAAAACCATGTACATCCCAATTTTAAACTTTGTGCAACAATTAATAAAATTCCTCACAGTTTCACCAAAATTTCGAACTTTGGAATCAGAATTTTGAGAAAAATGTTTGGTATGCAATTTTATAGTCAGTTACTACGTTTATACGCATGCATAAGTCGCTTTAATTCATTTCGCCGCGATTCAAAACATATGTATAAACTGAATTTCAATTCGCTTTGAAAGAGCGAAGTGTTTTGGTGCTCACACTCCATTTCAAATCGGTAGTTTAATTCTCCAGACAGTTAGAAAGAGTGTATAAACACCGCTCTCACTCAAAGCGAATTGGAGATCAGCTGTTCCGCTCAAATTCCAAATAATCGCATCAGTATTTAAAAGCTGATTAATAATAATCGTAATAAAATGCCGAATAAAACTAGATTTTTATCACTTTCCATTATGTTAACTTATAAAATGTCAAATGAATTTGTTTGCTTTTGAAGACGGTTACTTTGATGCCGATATAAAGCCGTAAGTATAAACACTAGAGCGAAATGTGTACGGTGTCAATGCGCTTTCAATTAAGTCGATTATTCTGTGCGTATAAACCTAGTAAGTGTCACGCATTTTCTTCTATATAGGTTAGGTTAGAATGGTGGCGGGAAACTATTACGCCCAAGTAGCAGCTAAGTGCCATTTCGATACCATATACCTCGAATGAGTATGTTGGAGCCAGCTGGCGTGGTTGATGAAGTTGAGTATGTTGCGGAGACTTACATCAGATAGCTCTCGTAACGATGTGAACTCATATGCTCCTAGCATGGTATTTCTGCTCCTCATTAGAGCTGGACATTTGCAAAGCAGGTGTTCTACTGTTTCCTGCTCGTTCTCATCTCTGCAGCTTCTACAGAAGTCGTTGTAGGCGATTCCCAGCCTTCTCGCGTGGGTACCAATCGGCCAATGCCCAGTAAGAGTCGCAACAAGCCTAGCAACGTCAGATCTGGGTTTCCTTAGTAGGTTCTATGATCTCTCAGGGCTGTACGCAGGCCACAATAGTTTGGATAAACGGCAGCCTGCCACGGTGCGCCATCTTTGATCCGATTTCCGGAGATTGTGGAGAAATATGTCTTTATATAAGGTTCCAATTGGGGGTGAGATCCGGTCCTCGATCGACACCAATGTGGAACCCTCTCTGGCTAACTCGTCTGCAGCCTCGTTTCCGGGAATGTTGCTATGGCCAGGGACCCAAACTAAATCTAAATCGAGTTGACGACTTACTGTATTTAACAGTGTCCTACACTCCTTGATTAGTTTCGACCTTGTTGTAAAAGACGCTAAGGCCTTAATGGCCACCTGGCTATCTGAGAAAATGGCTACTCGCCCGCCGTAACGCAATCCACTACGTTCTAAGAGACGGCAGCCTTCGGCTATAGCGAATACTTCTGCTTGGAAGACACTCGCGAAATCGGGCAGATGAATTGATCTTTTTACTCCCAGTGACTCAGAGTAAAGACCTGCTCCAACTCCGCGTTCCATTTTGGAGCCATCGGTGTACATATGATGTGTCCAGGTAGAGATATCAAGCTCCCCGTCCCAGTCGGCTCTCGGCGGAAGAATGGCCCCGAAAGGCCTGTGAAACTCTACCTCAGGTCGAACGTAATCGGTTGCCAGCCTCAACTTTGGTGGCAAACGGGAAATTATGCTGCTATGCCCGATCGTTCTTTCTTTCCATATACCTAGTTCTCTAAGTCTTATAGCCGCTAGTGATGCGGTGTGTCGTATGTGAAGGTCTATAGGAAATAGGTTTGTAATAACATTTAGGGCATCGGTAGGGCAAGTTCTCATTGCCCCTGTGGTCCCGATGCATGCAGCTCTCTGAACTCTGCCTAGTTTCACTTGATTATATTGGTTCTTTAAGGCTGTCCACCATACCAAAGAACCGTAGCATAAGATCGGACGTACAACCGCTGTGTACATCCAGAGTACAACTTTTGGATTGAGACCCCATGTCTTCCCAAAAAGCCGCTTACAGGAGTAGTAGGCAATGCCCGCTTTCTTTACTCTCTCTTCAATATTTATTTTCCAACTTAGCTTAGGATCCAGTATGACTCAAAGATACTTCGCTTGTTTAGATAATCGCAGCCTTTGTCCACTTAGCTTTGGTAATTCAAAGCTTGGGACCTTATTTCTTGTCGTAAAGAGCATTAATTCTGTTTTCTCTGGGTACACTCTAAGGCCACATTGCTCGGCCCACCGGCTAAGCTTTGCTAGAGTACCCTCCATGATGTTACTCATCACAGATGGAAATAACCCGGTTATTAAAATCACTACATCGTCAGCGTAGGCCACTACCTTTACTCCTCCCTGGTTGAGCTTGAGTAGTACTGAGTTGATAGTGCTGAGCCATAAAATAGGAGAGATCACTCCCCCTTGAGGAGTGCCCCTACTAACGTTTCTTGTTAATGTATAGCTACCAAGTTCAGCTGAAATCGTTCTGCTGCGAAGCATGGCCATTAGCCACGCGCTAATAGACTCCTCGATGCCTAGCTCTTCAAGGGATTTTTGGATAGCTTCTACCCTAACAATGTTAAAGGCTCCTTCTATGTCGAGGAAGGCTGCCAGAGTGAATTGCTTAAATTCGAGTGACCTCTCGACAGTTCTAACGACCTCATGGAGCGCCGTCTCCATGGATCGTCCCCGCAAATATCCATGCTGCGCTTCAGACATGCGTTTGCCGTGGAAAAAACCCCGGACGTGCGTGTCCAGAACCCCCTCGAAAGTTTTGAGGACAAAGGAAGTTAAGCTAATGGGTCGAAAATCTTTGGCGTATAAGTGCCCTCGCCTTCCAGGTTTTGGGATGAAAACCACTTTTACTCGCCTCCACGATAGAGGGACGTAGTTGAGGGTTATGCATCCTTTGAAAATGGACAAAAGCCATTGCATAATAGCATCCTCCACAGTTTGCAACATTATAGGTATGATGCCATCTGGCCCCGGGCTTTTGTAAGGCGAGAAGGACTTCAACGCCCATGATATTTTGGGATTTGTGAAAATTGAGTCTGCTATGTGCTGAGCTCCAGCATATCTTCTTGGAATCGGATTGAACGCTTCGTCAGAATTACCCGGAAAATGAGTATTGACAAGCAACCTGAGTGAGTCTTCCACAGACTCTGTGGGTACATCATCCGCACTGCGAAGGAGTGACGGACAGGAGTAGTCCTTCGTCAATAGCCTGCTCAGCCTGGCGGTGTCCTTTATACTCTCCAATGTCTCGCAGTGGCTCTCCCATGCTGCTTTTTTTGAGCGCCGAATCTCACTTTTATACTTTTTCATAATGTCTTGGTATGGCTTCCAAGATTTAGATTTGTAACAGGAGTTGAAAATTCTCCTAGTTTCTTTCCTTAGTCTAGATAAGTCACTATTCCACCAAGGTGGATATGGCTTCCTTGAATATCGTAGCGGGCAGGCCCTGTTCATTGAATTCCGAAGTGTGGTCTCGACGACTCTCAGATTGGCCTCAATCTCGCTGATGGAGCTCACCAGTGGGCTAGGAGCCAAACTAAGCTTCTCCCGAGCCAGACGATCGAATTCAATCCAGTTAGTTTTCCTAGGGTTGCGATAGGATTTGATTATTTTTTTAATAATATTGACACTGAAAGTGATATACTTATGGTCAGAAAAAGAGCTCTCATCAGACACTTCCCAGTTGTCAACACAAACATTATTGTTTTCTAGTAACAATGTTATATCGAGGACTTCCTCCCACCCTTCGTAGTTTTCCGTACTCGGAAAGGTGAAAGTGGGAGTCGTCCCCCTATTGCATATAGATAGCTTAGTGCTAATGATAAAATCAAAGAGTGACTCACCCCTTTCGTTCGTTTCACCGCTTCCCCAGAGGCAATGTCTTGCGTTGGCGTCCCATCCAATCACAAGCGAAGCTTGTTGCTGTGTCGCTGCTGCTACCAGTTCCTCTACCTCCGCTGGAGGGGTTTCTCTGCCGTGTGCGAAGTAGGCGGACGCAACATACGTAGGCCCTCCGTGCTGCGACAGTCTTACAACTGCCAAGTCCTCGCTGCTGTAAGAGGGACAAAGAAACGCTTTATATTCTGTTTTTGCCAGGACGCAGGCTCTGGGCTTACCATTAGTGCAGGCATAAAAAACTTCGTACCCGGGGATGTTTAGGCCCATGACGGTCGAGTCTTGAATCCAGGGCTCTTGGATGAGTCCAAGGTCGTAGTCGTTCTCTCCTAGGAAGACTCTCAGGTTATCTGAAGCGCACCTAGAATGCTTCAGGTTAATCTGTACGACCTTGCTCATTTTTATTAGATGTTGGTAGTGTTCGGGCCGACCAGATTACTGGCTTCCTCGGCCACCTCCATCTGCACCGTAACCTCGCTGCGAATAGGGTCTGGTGACGGTTCCCCGTCCTTTATTTACTCCGGGGGCGGTTCTTCGCCTTCGTTGTCGTCGTCGGGTTCTCTGCCCCGGAAGATTTTCACTTTGGCGTGTCTCACGCCGAAGTGGATTCTGCAGCCTAGCTCCTCTAGGACCTTTGCTGATTCCTCAGTGATGAGGAACAGCACGGGTTGGCTAACTGCTTTTACGTCCTCGAATTTCAGGACGCTCCAGTTAGTCATAGGGACACGGGGGTTCATAATGGCGATGTATTGTAGAAGTTTAGCCCTATCCATCCTCATGTTGGGCAACCAGATTCGGGCACGGGGTCTCGTCGGAATGTCCTTCGCCGGGATAAGTTTGAGCTTTAAGCCCAACCAAGCATCGCTGATCTCAGTGATGCTCCTGCGCAGGAATTCCTTGGAGAACTCGTCCTCGCATCGGATCACCCTATGACCTCTGATGACCTCCTCAGAATCGAACCGCGGTATCGGGCCCTCGGGGTTGGCTAGGGTACTTTCCATCGCCAAACCCGAAAGCCGGACCTCGATCTCTGGCCATTTTTCGAGGACTGGTTTGCCGCAGTTAGACGACTCGTCTATAAGTGCGACACTCAGGTGGTCCTTCACTATATCGCTGTACTTCAGCGGGCCTTGCGCTACGGGTTGGGATACGCCACTCGCATCTTTGCTTCTCTTCGGAGCGTTAGAGGTGTCGTCTCGCGATCGGTTGCGTTTGTTCGTCTTGCCCGCCTCCACGCGAGACTTTGCCGCTTTGCTACTATCAAAGGCGGCAACGATCGCCTCGTATTTTTTCCGGTCGTCAGTGTCGCGCACGTTCAGGATGCCCTCCTCCTGGTTCTGCGCAATCTTTTTCAGGATGAATTTAGCCTTCCTGTAGGTCTTGGCATTTACCGCTGTCGGTAGTGCAGACTTGGCCCCCGATGCCTGCGGTCTCGAGGTACTGGAGGCGGAAGGTGTCGATTTGGTAGATATAGGAGTCGCCTTTCCTGATGGGCGCATGTTCATCTGACGACTCGCCAGAGAGGAGCATGAGGCCTCAGGTACGCGACCTGCATTCTTGCGTTGACTCGCAGTTGCCGATGATGATGGTGCATCAAAGTTCCCCGCTGTCGATCCCCCAGTGCGTTGGCTCGCACTGGTTTTGTGGGTTCGTGAGGGGCTGTGGTTGGGAGTACTATGGCTGGTACTGCCTGAGACCGACTCCGCCACCGTCTCCTGGCTGGAGCGAAGCAGAGCGTCCTCGTCGATTTAGGATTTGGGGGAGTAAACCTCCTACCCCAGAAGGTCCGAGACTTCGGCGATTTTAGACATAACTTTTTTCATAATCGTCCACTTTACTCTACAGGGAGAGTGCGGTGGACTCGAGGTGTGGTGGGGCGAAAACGACCAGTCGACCAGGGTAGCGCCCCTTTTCCCTGGCAAGGCCACCGTTACTACCCGGGGCGGCCCGGTGTCGAGTAGGCTCCGTAAAAATACAGCCTAGAAAATTTACCCCCCCGGCTGCAAACTAACCCAATAGGCACGGACCGCGTAACACCCTGGATTAGGGGGGATGAAAAGGATAGGGATCGGATGGGGAAAGCGATAGGTTGGAAAAAGGGAAAGGGTTTGTCGGTGCGGTGATCTCCGCATGGGAATCCGGGAGGATTCAGCTAGAATCGACCACAGGTTCTCATACGGAGCTTCCCTCTTAGTTCATGATGAGAAGGAAGTCCCGGTTAAGGACAACAATATCAACACTTAAGCCCCATCCCCACGCTAAGGAGACCAACACTGATGGGGTTCTTCTATATAGAGAAGTTCCTTTTTATATGAAAAAAAATGAGTGACTGTTAGCAAAAAAATTTTCAAAAATCAACGAGATTCTTCAGCAACTTGAAACCTGCAATTAATTATATTATTTATTATTTAAATAAATGAATTCATATAACCTTCAAACGTAATTTTTACATGTCTTTTAGCTGCGTTCGAATTAAAACAATTTATCTACACTATCGAGAATATCGACGGCAGCGCACTATCGGAAAAAATGACTATCGGCACAATCGATAGTGACCCAAAAAACTATCATCAACTATCGATGGTGTCCACTACCTATAGTTTACCACCAATAGATACATAAGTTGTTGGCGTTCTCACTAGGGATGGGGGTTGAAACTCGATTTTTTCCGAGTTTCGAACATTGCCCAACCATTCGATTATTCGATTCGAAATTGGGTGGTGCAAATTCGATTTAATTCGAATTTTTTTCGAATTTTCAACAATTTTTTCCACTGCAATTTTAAAAGTTTGTTTGAGAGCATGATACCTCAAATCGAAAGAGATTCAATTGAACTTACATTAATATGATTAATTATCCGTATCGCTCTTCTTACTGCCGGTTTCACTAAAGCAATTTAAGTGAAAAATTATTATCTTTTCTGTCAGTTCCCATATTAAATTTAAATGAAAAAATCATTTTTCACTTAAATTGCTTTTTGAAACTGGCTTTTGCCTTCACAACAAAAAAAATAAATATCTTTTTCTCAAATATCATAAATATCTCAAAAATGCATCAGATAAAAATTTAAATATTTATCAAATATATCATGTATTTTTTATATCAATTAAAAGAAATAACAAATGTAGATGTATAGAAACTAAGTTCTTGCTTTACAAATACAAAGGAAATTCGCCCATATTTACATAGTTCTGTTATGTTTATACTTATACAACGAATAAAAACCTCTTACATTTAATGACAATGTATGATTTTGCTTTTTAAGGCGAGATCTTTAAGTAAACAAGGAACAAAATAATAGGTCTGTTCAGCAGTGACCATAAGATCATGTGCACATGGTATTGCATTTGCATATTTCGGCGCATTTGTAAATTCACAACGGTTACCATGGTGGCAAGTATATAATTTGCAAATGCAAATACAAAGCCAAGACCATTTTTACAATATCCCGCACAGTCCTATTATAGATTACACAGGTACATCATATGTATACATATATATAGCATTTATGTACTTTAATTTAGTAAGTCTAAAATCACATTTTTTATTATATTTTTTATATACCCTTGAGGTCAGCTGTTTAAAATGTGTTAAGTGTTTGAAATGTGGGTTTATATGGTGCTGGTTATGTAATGTGCTAGACTTTTATAGAACAATTATAAACGTTTAACAACCAAAAGAAAAATAGCCAAAACTGGTCAAAATGTCATTTAACTTAAACAGCTGACCACAAGGTTGTATACATAGATAATTACATATTAAATTCGTGTTTCACACATTTCGCAAACATTATATTTTCAACCGTTTGCACAAGATTCAATAAAAAAATATACGCTTCATTTAAATCATTTTTCCTTAAAACAATGTATCAATATTTATACTGAGAAAAACAAGAATACATATCCAAAATTCGTTAAAGTTTGCATCACTTTTGAAGAATTCGGATCGAAATAGAACACTGGAAATAACTAAGTTGTACCACTTACATAGTTCTAAAAAATCAACAATTGAATAAAAAATAAATTTTGGATCTACAGTGACCATAAAAATTAGAGCACTTTAATATTTGGACATGTTTTGACTTCATTTTCTTTTGTTGGTTCAATGTTCATAAATTGTTTATAAAAAATTCCTCAACAAATATCATATATGCAAAAAAAATTTCAAACTTTTTCAATTTGTAGCTACTTCAAACTTGCATTTTATAATACCAAAATTGAACGGGCTAAAAAACTGCCAACCCAACTTCTTTTTTTATTTGGAAATTTTGTTGAATTTTACATATATAATATTTTAAAATTAAGTCAAAACATGTCCAAATATTAAAGTGCTATTATTTTTACGGCCACTGTAAGAGTGGTTGTACAGACCAAGACCAAGTCTTGCGCTAATAGCCTCATATGTCCCNGTCATGTATTTTTTATATCAATTAAAATAAATAACAAATGTAAATGTATAGAAACTACGTTCTTGCTTTACAAAAACAAAGGAAATTCGCCCATATGTACATAGTTCTGTTATGTTTATACTTATACAACGAATAAAAACCTCTTACATTTAATGACAATGTATGATTTTGCTTTTTAAGGCGAGATCTTTAAGTAAACAAGGAACAAAATAATAGGTCTGTTCAGCAGTGACCATAAGATCATGTGCACATGGTATTGCATTTGCATATTTCGGCGCATTTGTAAATTCACAACGGTTACCATGGTGGCAAGTATATAATTTGCAAATGCAAATACAAAGCCAAGACCATTTTTACAATATCCCGAACAGTCCTATTATAGATTACACAGGTACATCATATGTATACATATATATAGCATTTATGTACTTTAATTTAATAAGTCTAAAATCACATTTTTTATTATATTTTTTATATACCCTTGAGGTCAGCTGTTTAAAATGTGTTAAGTGTTTGAAATGTGGGTTTATATGGTGCTGGTTATGTAATGTGCTAGACTTTTATAGAACAATTATAAACGTTTAACAACCAAAAGAAAAATAGCCAAAACTGGTCAAAATGTCATTTAACTTAAACAGCTGACCACAAGGTTGTATACATAGATAATTACATATTAAATTCGTGTTTCACACATTTCGCAAACATTATATTTTCAACCGTTTGCACAAGATTCAATAAAAAAAATATACGCTTCATTTAAATCATTTTTCCTTAAAACAATGTATCAATATTTATACTGAGAAAAATAAGAATACATATCCAAAATTCGTTAAAGTTTCCATCACTTTTGAAGAATTTTTATCGAAATAGAACACTGGAAATAACTAAGTTGTACCACTTACATAGTTCTAAAAAATCAACAATTGAATGAAAAAAAAATTTTGGATCTACAGTGACCATAAAAATTAGAGCACTTTAATATTTGGACATGTTTGACTTCATTTTCTTTTGTTGGTTCAATGTTCATAAATTGTTTATAAAAAATATATGTAGTTCATTCCTCAACAAATATCATATATGCAAAAAAAATTTCAAACTTTTTCAATTTGTAGCTACTTCAAACTTGCATTTTATAATACCAAAATTGAAACTGCCAACCCAACTTTTTTTTTTAATTTGGAAATTTTGTTGAATTTTACATATATAATATTTTAAAATTAAGTCAAAACATGTCCAAATATTAANACTTCTTTTTTTATTTGGAAATTTTGTTGAATTTTACATATATAATATTTTAAAATTAAGTCAAAACATGTCCAAATATTAAAGTGCTATTATTTTTACGGCCACTGTAAGAGTGGTTGTACAGACCAAGACCAAGTCTTGCGCTAATAGCCTCATATGTCCCACATTTCTTCCTCAATTGACCGCAAAAATACTAACATATTTAAATGTTCGGGTGAGAGACGGTTCCTCAACTGGGTTGCTATAAGTCCAGCATGTGAAAATAGTCGCTCACATGGGACTGACGTTGCCATAACTGACAAATGTTTTTGGGCAATTGGAAAAAGCAAAGGAAAATCATTTTTCAACGCCTGCCAAGTTGTTAAAGGGTTTTTGTTTAATTTTCGAGAAACAGCTGGCCTGATTAAATAAGCTCGCAGCTGGTCCGAATTTATTTCCGAAACGTTACTTCTATTGCATTGACTGTTGCTAATGTTTTGATCTAAATATGACCATATGCCTTCTTCGTCCGATGTTTGAAGCTCAGCGATACTTTCCACAGATTCATTACTTTGGGTTTGTCTGGTTATTAATAAGTTACCTATTCAAAGTTTAAAAAACAGAAATAGTTGTTTCTGATAAATAGGTATTTGTCTAATGTACCAATAAAAGCAGCAGCCCGCGAACAGTAGATTGAGTTTTCGAAGGCTGCCTTCTTGTACCTTGGATCAAGTATTGTTGCCACACCGTAAATAATCACCGCCTCCAAATTTGCGTAACGTTTTTGGACCTCGGTCAACAGGACGTCTTTTGCTATTTTGCCTATTGCTGTAGTCGGTTCGATGATCATTGTTGCCTGTAAAATATAGATTTAGATTTATTTACAGCCAAATTCATTATTAATCATTTTGTTCATCTATTGGTTAATGTCTACAACGTCTACTACGTCATCTTAAAAGTACAAAATGACTCTAGAAACAATTTACTAATTATTTCTTTAACCTTTTTTAATCCTGCAACCAATGGAATGCACTTGCTTATGTTTACATTTTTTTTAACGCAGAGTTCACTTGTAATTTCATGCAAAGGCTTAAGAATATCCGTTACTTCTTTAAGAGCGTCCACTTCTTCAGCAGTGACCATATTAGGCGTGCGGGCCCTCGTGTTCTTATCCATTTGTAGCTGAAGAATTACTTGTGCAATACATGTAGACAATGTCATAAAACGTTCCAGCATTTCAAAATAAGAGTTCCACCTTGCTCTCACTTCTTGAATCAGCTTTAAGTTTGACTGACCGTTGCTTTTTTGGTAATCTCTCAACTTTTTCGCAGCCACCTCGCTCGTTCGAAAAAACTTTACTATTTTCTTTACCTTTTTTAAAAGATCCTTTAGCGTGCCTCCTTCCGTTTCGTTTTCATCATCGTCGATAGCATCGTCATTGTTATTTTGAATGATCGCTTGACCAATGTTATTGATAGTGTGACCAAAACAGGTGACGTGCTTCGACTCTCCAAATTCTTGTTTCACTGCGCCTTTGATATTGGATCCTCCGTCAGTGACAAATGGTATTATCTGATCATCGCTGATGCCCCAGTTATTAACTATTTCACGAAGTTTTTCCTTAAGGTTTGCTATGTCTTTTTTAAAATTAGCTGGAAAAGCCCCAAGCTCCACACAAACCATATCGTTTTCTGTTAAAATTTATAAAAAAAAATACAATGGAGCGTATTCTTGTTTTCGTACGAATCGAAAATCTTGAAATGGAATTTTCAATAACGTGGATAGGGTTGGAAGCATAATTGACATACCTTTCATCTGATATGTATATCATATACATAATACATACATACTTCGAGAAAAACTAAAAAGACAAAATTATGACCATTTTTTAATAAAAATGTATGTTTTTCTAAAAAAATACGTAATTAACTGTAATAAAAGATATCTTTACCAGAAAGAGTATAAAAATACATTTAATTTGATATATAATTTTATTATTTTAGTTATTGAACATTTTTTATTACTAATCATATATCAAATTGAACGTATTTTTATACTCTTTCTGATAAAGATATCTTTTATTACAGTTAATTACGTATTTTTTTAGAAACACATACATTTTTACTAAAAAATGGTTATAATTTGGTCTTTTTAGTTATTCCCGAAGTATGTATGTATTATATATATGATATACATATCAGATTAAAGGTCTGTTAATTATCTTTCCAACCATATCCACGTTATTGAAAATTCCACTTTAACGCCTTTTAACACACTTTCACTTGCATCAACAATTTTTTATACATTCAGAATAAATGGATGAAGGCCGACCACAACCACTTTTTCTTTTTCTAGCTCAAAAATTATTTTTCGCAGATAAAAAGGAGAACTAACCTTTAACGAAGTGTATAGTTACTCCAACATAACTTTGCATAGTCGAAGAGTTTGTCCATATGACCGATGTCAGTCATACAGATTTCGCCTGACTGAGTTCGTTTTTGACCTTTAATCGGATTGCACTATATTTTGTTTAAATTTTTGACGTCATTGTTTTTTCAGTAGGCACTTTATATATATGTAGGTTGCAACGTTTTGCAGAACTTTAAAAAACCCCTTTTTTCAGGTGTACAAAGTGGCATGTCGTCCACAACTATCATATACATTAACGCATTTGAAATTTCCTTCCCTTTGGTGCTGTTATCTAATATTACAATAATTACAGAACTTTAATAAATTTTAAAAGTTGAGATGTAAAATTTCTTTAATGCATACACACCAGAAAATGATACTGCTCTTTCAAAGGAATTTCGTATTGGGTAAACAGATTTAGACTTCTTTTGATTCGGCTAAAAAATTGTGTGAACAGAAAAGTATCAATATGTATTACAAATGAAACCCTAGGGAACTCATACCTCATTGTCATCATCGTTGTCACAAGCTCAATGATGCCAGTTTTCTATAAATAAATGGAACAATTTTCGGTATTGAAATATATAAATTAAATTCCTTTAGCTCCATTTTAATTTTGTGTACTTTTTCTACGTGGTTTTTTAACGTGGTTGTGCTGCTGTGGTACTTAAAGCATTTCCCGCACTTTACGCAGATCGCAATTCCTTTTTCTTTTTTATCGTAGTACTGCCACACAATACTTGGGCTCATTGTTAGTAATAATGTATGAAAAATTCAGTAAGCAAACTCAAAGTGTATACGGCGCATAAAATTATCGACTCTGCTGTAAAAAACCAAACTTTTATAACGCTAATAGTATACATTTTCACAATATTCTTACCTGTGTAAAATAAACGCAAGCAAATTTGCAGAATTGAAATGGGGCAAGTTAGGGATGCACAAAAACATCCATGCACAAAAACATCGATACATTGTGTTTAAGCCGCCGCTTAAACTTAATTCAGCGGCCGTGCGGGCATCCTGTGGCCGCAGCAGTGTGAAGTCTGAAAAATGATTAACGAGCGCGCACGGCCGCTTCCCATCATCGGGCCAAATGAGAGACCAGTCAGTTCAGCCAAAAACGTCGGACATCGCGCACGCGCCCATTTAGCATTAGCATTTGATGATTCATACAAGAGTTAACTCTAAAAACGCTTTGTAAATTAACTTTAATTGTGGTGCACAAATAAACACAAAAATATTTGAATTTCTTATCGGAAACAAAAACCTTTCCTTTATGCGGAAACAAAGTGTACATTGTGTAAAGAGGTGAGTGCGAAAGGCGACCATTGGAAGTATTCACATTGGAAACATTGATGTTTGCTATTCGAATCATCGAATAAAACCATTGTATTTTCTCTTCAATATACATCGATATATTTCAATTTGACAGCTGATGCGAATGAATGTTCACCAAATATACATTTTGTATTAAATTATTGTATTGTATTCATTGTATTAATGTCTTTTAGATTATAAATATGATTTTGCAGCTTATAAGAATACCAAGAAACCGATTGACCGATTAGAAGAGTATTGCTGACAATTCAAAGACAATTAATTATCTTTACTTTTACATCATCAATAAATCTATTTCACCTTGAGTTTATACTTAAACATTTATCGAAGTTCCGATTTTCAATTTCCTTGTACATTTTTATTAATTCATTCAATGCATCGAAAATATCGATTTTCATATACGGTGCATGAATTTATTTTTATAAATGGGATTTGCAACTATTTAAATCAATAAACATATTTCACCTTGAGTTTATACTTAAACATTTATCGAAGTTCTGATTGTTCAATTTCCTTGCACATTTTTATTAATTCATTCAATGCATCGAAAATATCGATTTTCATAACCGGTGCATGAATTTATATTTATAAATGGGATTTGCAACTTTTAAATCAATAAACATATTTCACTTTGAGTTAATACTTAATAATTTATCTAACAGC